>NC_089852.1:6791206-7091206 GCF_036373705.1 Amia ocellicauda
TCATAGTTTTCTTTTTCTTTTCTTTTTTTATTAGATGGATGTATATAAACAACCCGTTACAGACCCATCCAAAGGGTCAAAGAGGGGTCGTCTCTCTTTAAGGAGAAACTCTGATGGATTTATAGAGACTGTAGAAAAAGGGAACGGAAAGCCTGAGGAGGTAATGTTGTAAATGGATCGTAGCGTTTTCAATGACAGTTACTGAAAAGGATCCATATCACCAATTGTGTTTAGCAGTGCTGTATACCTGATGGGATTGTGTGCGTGTGTGCGTGCATGTGTGCATGTGTGTGTAAAATTATTTTTTTAATGAATGTCTTAAAATATTCTAAATTGTTGAATGTTTTACCTAATTAGTCATATTATTGGTGTATTGAATTATTTGAATTATACATTTGTGTTTGACCTAGTAAAGTGATTTTCAATTTCCACTTTAAACATTTTTAAATCTAATTTAGTTTCCCTACAAAGCATTACAGTACATTTTGAAAAACAAAATGTTCCCAATGTTATCTGCAGTTTGTAGTCCTTGATTACATTCCATTATTTTATTTTCTTAGTTTTCCTAAGAATGTCGTTGAATGAATGTTGATGGGATTGGAACGATTCCAGACCAAATTTCCTTTTTTCCCCCCAGGACATGCTAGTCACAGTTTTTGAAAATGGAAATGTTGTGCAAGAATACTCCCTGGAAGAGATCAGGAAGAATGCCAGGTTATGGGAAGAAGACCTGGTCCTTTTGCAACACAACGAAGATGATCTGAATGCAAAAGAACATCAGAAACAACACATCATGAATGGAATGCATTGAATATGTGTTGTTCAAAGTGCCAGAGTGCCTAACATGGACCAATGAGTCTATCTTTTTATACAATATACTTTAGTTAAACTTAATTACACAATATTTGTTTTTCACAGTATGAACAACTTCTGTGAAGAATGTGTGATATTTTTAAAGAGAAAATACATTTCTCTGAGCAACTTTTACATTGAGAACGTAAGTTCTTTAAAAAAAAAAAAAAGAAAAGAAAAAAGATAATTCTATAATACTAAATGAAGGTTTTACTGATCTGGCATGCAGCTTTCCACCCTGAAGGATCAATGCTATGTTCACTATAGTGTACACGTGCATCCATCCATTTTCACCCTACTTGTATCCATTCTGCACAAATCCTCCGGTAAGCTCGTCGAGCGCAGTTCATTGTTATTGAAGTAAGTACATTTGCTCCATTGCTTACTCTGCTATTCCATGTAAAGTACCCATTGAATATATACGATACAGTTTCTACTTTTTTGCCATTTTGAATCTTAGGTAAGATGCATCATTTCATGACATTTTGTACTGATCTGACAGTAAGAGTTTGTTTTCCTATATACTGTTTTAGATGTTCTGTTATTACACTTCATAGAGAGGGGTCCATTAAATTTGGTTTTGGTGCTCAAAAGTGTATTTAAAAGGATAGTTTGATTTAAAAATAAATTTAATAGTGTAAGTATGATCAATTTATACGTAATGGATTTGCAATCTAAATTCCTAGTGTAAATATATTTTTAAAAAGATAAATACTTGTGAGTAGACTACGATATAGGACTCCCACTATTTTTAATAAACCTATAGACAGTTTATCCTGTTTTTCAGCGTGACATGAACTTGGCACTTACGCTGAGATTTTTAGTTGATATACCTCCCCACACCTTTCTTTATTGTGTGTAATTTTATTTTTTTCTTTAGAAGGATAGGTGGGAGAGGCAGAGTTTGTGCCACGTCATCGTATTTTGCCCTTTTGTTAAGCAAACCTGATAAATACCAACTCAGTGTTTTTAAGCTTTATATATGAATACATATAAGTAATGCAGTAATTTTTAAAATGTAAACAATTAATGTGTCCTCCCTGCTTTAATGTGGTAATTGACGCAGGTAAAGGAGATGCACAGGTTTAAAAATGAAGGTCTAGTCAAAGGACTCCCTCTGTACAAAATTGACAACAGTCACAAAATGGACCATCTGTTGGCCTAAGGTTTCAATTCCACTTCATCAGAGCTTTAAAACTGGCCTTTGAAAATCTACAGTGAAGATGAATTAAACGAGCGAGGAAAGGAGGGTAAAGGGTTTGAGATTTGATTGACGGAGTACTACCCAGCACTCTTCCTGCATAATAAATCTTTCTCCAGGCATGCACACTTTTTTAATATATACAATTTCAGCAATCAAGATAGATTTTATAAGTCCTTTAAGTAAATTACTTGATCACAGCTTGTCTCTTAATTGACAGACTTTTCAAGCCAGCAGTATTGCCTGCTACTTTTATCCGTTATTTATTTCAGCTCTGCTCATCGTTCACACACGTGTACTGTACCATAGAAGCTACCCCCCCACCCCACCCCCACTTTCAATTGTTTAGCCATTCCATCATTTGTTGCACTAAAAAACTTTCAAATCATTAAATGATTTGATCTGTGAGATTTTCACTATTAAATTAGCCTTAAATCTGCGGGTTTTTTTTTGTTTGACTTTGCTCAGGTTTTAGTTTTGTTTGGTTTGATGAAGAACATACGAATGACTGAGAAAAGCTTTTCTTTGGTTGATGTTGCTTCCCTCAGAACAGCGTAACTTCTGTTCTTGCTTTGGCTTTTGGGTTTTACGAAGTTCTCCTGAAATCACGTTTTGGGGTTTCATGATGTTTTGCAAATTTAAGTGTGACCCTTTCTGACAGCATGAGTCCACAGGGCAGGTCCACATTGTTAAAATCTTCACTGCCAATAACTGTTTAGTGTTAAGGATGGATATGATAGGTTTAATTTCAATGTATTTGACTAGTATTTCTTCAGCTTTAGTTGTCATGCAAAAATGTAAATTAGTATAAAATATAACTCTAATATGTTAATGCACCTTGAACATAATTCATTTGACCCTACCTCTTTTTAAATCTTTATATATTAATACCACATTAATGGATATACACAAAATTATACTAAAATGGTATCTATGATTTCTTCTGTGTAAATATTCCTTTATAACAGTAATATATGTTTTAGCATGCATTTGGTGAAGGCAATAAATGGTTTCTTTTCGGGGTTTTAGAAAATTCATATTTTGTATGGTACAAATAAAGATTTATCCAATTCTTGAATTTATTTTATAGTATTTGTACTCTTGACACAATGTCTAGGCAGCAGAATTGTAACATTTTGCTGTGGTGCCATTATAATTCTTTGCCCTTTGTTTAAATGTCTCATGGAAAAACGTATTGTGGCCATGTTATTTATTCATTTGTATATAGAAACAACAACATAAAATGATGTATACAAAAAACATGAGTAAATTGCATTGACGGAACATTTGTAAAGTGAGGAAAAATCACCAAAAACTACTTGGTTAGTAGAACCGTGTTGGAGCTGAGCTGTGTATTGAATAAATATGTTGGATAAAGATTACACTGTCTTTTTGACAACTGCATTTTTACACTTCCATTGTGTTTAAACTGTTTTTATTATTTGATGCATCTACTGTACCTTGAATGGAATTATTTTGTATTCTGCTTTACATCTTTTAAAATGTGTGTGTGTGTGTGTGTGTATATATATGTATGTGTATGTATATATGTGTGTGTATATATATATATATATATATATATATATATATATAATACGGCTTACTTAACATGTAAGGTCCAGTAAAAACAAAGAATAAGAGGTGCATTATTTTAGTCATTGAGATCTAAATAGTGAAATTCTTGTTAAACATGGTTGGAATATGATGCCACAGGTTCGACCTTCAGCCTTAATATAAATAGCAAATTGCCCTTTGGGTTACTGCATGGCTGAAAGCCAGTGCTCAAGCATCTACAGAACAGGCATACCGTAGTCGCATTGGAAAGCTTTGATGGAATATATTATAAAGTATGTTTAATCATATAATGCATTTAATTCAGGGTTTAAAATGTATTTTGTCCTAGTAGGTTTTCCTGTTACAGGTACATTTTAATGTTACATATTTCTCGTTAAAATATCACTTTTCTGTAGGTCACATTGTTGTGTGACAACCAGGCAAAAAGCTGGACTATGAGTATCTAAACCTTTAACTGATCTTTTCAATTGTATATTTGGTCTTCCCATAACCTTTTTTCTCATAATTACCTCTTAATGTAAAAATGTTAACATTGTTTTTATCTGTATATATGAAATTAAATAAATTGTTAAATCTGTTCTCTCCCACACCAACAAGAATAGTGTATGTGTAAAATATAATGTGTACTATATAAATGCTTCTGGATAGGGTTAAAGTTGTGAGTATAAAATACTTAATTTAATAGAAATCTGTCTTCATTCAGGATCATGCATTTTCTGTTATGCAGAGAAATGTGCCCTTGTTAAAGCTAAAACGTTTAATGAACCTACAAATGTTGAGACATCGAGAGAGAGAGAGAGAGAGAGGGAGGTGTGTGTGTGTTGTATACATACATACACGTATACAAATACGGTATATACAATAGTATGCATCTCATTTTGTGTTTTGAGTTAAGGATAAAAAAAATTGGACTTTAGCAGACTTTTAATGTGAAAAAGGCATCTTCATAAAGCTTTATAAACTATAAATGAACAAGTCAGGAAACTGCTGCAGATGACCATGTCATCTTGTCATCTACCAAGTTCAGTTTTGTCAGTGAATTGAAATCATGCTTTTCCTCATTAATTCCTTTTTAACCATTTGTTCTAAAGGTTCCCCCTAAAGCAATGCCCTGGCTTATTTTGATACTGTTATAGGATGCTACTGAGCTTTTAAAAGCTCTGAGAGGGGAAACTAATATTGTCCAGGAGGATGGTGAACCATAATGTTACAAATTATTTGTTTGCCCTGTATAAAGCCGTGAATGAAGATTGTCTCAGAGTTGGGTGTGGGGATCTAGGTTAATTCTAGCTTTTCAAAACCTGTGGTATGGAGTATTTGACAATTTAATAATTCACCTTATTACCAAATCTCACAATGTAATGACAGTATTCAAAATGCCTATTCAAATTCTCAATTATCCACATATAATTACGTGCACAACCAATTTCCTAAAGGTTGTTTTTGGCTGTTTTACCCATGTTTGTTTTTCTACTTTTTGGTTTTCATAGGACAAAACATTGGATGATATAGATTGTTTTATGATGTACACAGAGGGTTAGAAATGTCGAATGCATTGATGACGAATATTGCAAATAAAGTTTGTCAAAGTAAATTATTACAGGTGAAAATGTTTTAGTGATTTTTATATTTAATTTAGATTTACAAATGCAATGCATTAGTGCTTTCAGTCATTGATTAAACTAAAGTGTGCTGGCATTGCATTGAATATAATTACATCACACTGATTTACAAACAAGGACAGACAATATGTATAAACATTTTACAGGATTTCTATAAGTATTATTTAATTGGCTTGTCTGAATGGAATTTGCTGATATAAAATACTGAGCAGAAGGCATTTGTGTTTAATAATGTCAAAGCAATATTATCCCTATGCAGTAAGTGCTATCAGACAAACTACATCTGCTGTATGAGTAAGTATTGCCAAACTAAATCTAGTACAAAGGGAATAAAAAGGTTTTCAGTTTATTGTTGGAATTATTTGTCTGTGCAGTATATACTTTGTAAATAATGCAACGTCAAATCGTATTCTTAAATTAATTAAACATGCAATAGCATCTCTATCCAGACATACATACCTTCAATTTGAACAATATTTTATTTTAAAAAGGCTTATTACATGTGATGTGTTTTGTGCAACATACTCTTGTACAGCAATGAGCAGCAGACACACACTCCTTTATTCTTCTGGCTGTCCTATAGTGTTGCAGTAGGTTATATGCATTTGTGTAATGAGAGAGAGCCCTCATCTGTCATTCAAGAGACATTGCATTCACTGCCTTCAGTCTATTTTCATTATTATTATTATTATTATTATTATTATTATTATTATTATTATTATTATTTTCTTTTTATTCTTAGGTTTGGGAGAAAACCCATTTTGTGTTTTTTAGTTAAAATGTTTACATCATGAACTTGAAAAACAATTAAATTAATGATTAGTGCTGTTCAATGTGCATTTACATCCCTACTGCAAAATCTAAAAATCTTAGGTGATTATTTTAGAATAACTTTCTAAATTGATTTAGTTGATTGCAAACTACTCACGCAACCCGCTTTCCAAGACAGATGCTTTACTTTATTCCAAAACCATATTCTTTGATAGTTCCCTGGAAACCTTGGTGAGGAACACGTTGACACGGACACACAGTGAAGACGGCTGATTACACATTAGGGACAAACTCCTGTTATTCCGGGACGAAATTGTAAAAGCCAGAGTTCACTGTCAAAGAGTGTCATCAGATGTGACCTGATGTGATTGAATTGTCTTCAGCCCACAGCGATTGCCTGTCTGATTCATTTTTTCCAAGATGTGTCCAGGTGACTTGCTGGTCAGTGGTGCTGAAGCCCGAATTCCTTAGGAGAGGTGACTGCCCTTCCTGTATGAAGGTGATTTTTATTGTGAATATCTCTAGTATTTTCAGGGTCATTAAAAGATCTATACGCATAAGCTATGGAACTGGCTGTTGCTGCAAAGTGTGCAGTCATGGGCATTAAACTATAGTTTTTTTTTTTCTGGTTGACAATAAAGCCAGCAAATGTCAATGTTTTTAACAGATTTTATGATAAAACTGCTACATTAAACAATTTAAAATGACAGTGAAGGCAATTGGAAACCTCCACACATGATTTAAAATTGTTTAAAGACAGGAGCTCTAATTGACTTTTTCCCTACCTACCAGCGTCACGATACAAAGACAGGGTCAGTCTCTCTTTAGCCCCCTAAGCTTATCCTTCATTTCACTTTGGTCTTTTGCCAGTGTTGTCTCCAATTCATTATTTAACAATTATCTGTATAAAAAATGTAATTACTTTTTAAGGCTTAAATACTATACTTTGAGTTCCTATTCATGCTGCTTTATGAATTAATTGAGTAATTAAGCCTGTTTAATGTTAACCCTGATGCTTTTAATCCACAGTATTCTTCTATTAGACAGCACTTCAGTTACTCATGTTTGATATGTCTAAAAAAAATGTCTAAGTTACTCTTTACAGGGTTTTCTGTATTTGCTTGGAGTAACACAACAACATAGGATGAGAAGGCAGTCCTGGCAGTGACAACGCAAGGGTGACACACGATTCCAGAAGGAAATGCTACAGCAGAGGGCACTGTAGTGTGTGTTGCTGAAACACACTCCTCTCTGGTGCGGCTCAAGATTGCATTTACCAGTTTTACTTCCTCTTTATTTTATCATCACAGACAAACTGCTTGCTTCTGTGTATGTTGTGTTTTGCCTCATCTTCATAGTTAACTGAGAAGGTGATGTGAATTGTTATAAAAATATAAATTGTTATAAACCTCTAAACTGTTAATATTGCTTTCCACCAGCCAGGCATTGATATGCATGAACTCATTCTCACAATATGCATTTATTGTAATCATTTGTAAAGATTGAACACAGTATAGTATATTTTTTATACCACTTCAACAATACTAATACATTTCTTTCAAAAAGCTCATACCTTCTATAATTGAATGAAAGCACATCTAATAAAACTAGTCCTGCAATGGGATGTGTCCAGATATAGAAACCGTGTTCTTCAGAAGGATTGCATTGCTGACCTTAAGGACTTGAGTTCGTATCCCATATCTGCATTTTGAAATGTTCCTCCACTTCTGTATCAAGTGTCAAGTGTTGTATAATCTATGTGGCAATGCAGCATATTGTGTAATGCTCCATCCATCAAGCCAACTACATTCAATAAAAACCAAACTGTTACATGAGTTGCTGTCCAACGGAGACCATGACTAAGCACTAAAATGATCAACCCCAAGGATTTTTCACTGTATTCCTGCTTAACCTAATTAATACTGTTGTCAAGATCCATTGGCACAGTGATTGCTCCTACTGTTAAGAGTAATGATCTGGCCAACATCCTGATGATCTCTGCATCAATATATTGATTTAAAGTATACTTGTGTTAAGGTTTTTCCACAGAAATTAGTTTGTGTGTCCGAAAGTCAAGGATAATCATCGTAATTAAACATCTGTGGAATTACGTGATGTTAAATAAATAACCTTTTTTTAAGCCAAGATTAAACTAATTGAAATAATAATAATACACTTTATTTATAGAGAACTTTCAGACACAGCCCAAAGCAATTCACAGCAGACCATATCTACTTCACACATGGGACACTTTAAATAATGCACCTTATCATGAATTTCTACTTTGAAACAGGATTTCCTGGTTGATTGTGATTGAAGTAAACACATTACAGAGAAAGGGCAGGTTATAGTGAAAGTCTAAACACAAAGAACGTTAATTGTGAGTCACTCTGCATATACATATACAGATATACCATATTTGTCTGAGAACCTCAAATTCATAGGTGCTTATCAACCAATCGAATATAAGCAGCTATTAATACTGGTTCTGCTTTGGAAATCAAGGTTTACATGTGCGTGTATACACCGATCAGCCATAACATTATGATCACTGACAGGTGAAGTGAATAACACTGATAATCTCGTTATCATGGCACCTGTCAGTGGGTGGGATATATTAGGCAGCAAGTGAACATTTTGTCCTCAATGTTGATGTGTTAGAAGCAGGAAAAATGGGCAAGCGTAAGGATCTGAGCGACTTTGACAAGGGCCAAATTGTGATGGCTAGACGACTGGGTCAGAGCATCTCCAAAACTGCAGCTCTTGTAGGGTGTTCCCGGTCTCAGTGGTCAGTACCTATCAAAAGTGGTCCAAGGAAGGAAAAGTGGTGAACCGGCGACATGGTCATGGGTGGCCAAGGCTCATTGATGCACGTGGGGAGCGCAGGCTGATCCGTGTGGTCCGATCCAACAGACGAGCTACTGTAATCCAAGCATCTGTGGGATGAGCTGGACAAAGAAGTCCGATCCATGGAGGCCCCACCTCGCAACTTACAGGACTTAAAGGATCTCTTGCTGACGTCTTGGTGCCAGATACCACAGCACACCTTCAGAGGTCTAGTGGAGTCCATGCCTCGACAGGTCAGGGCTGTTTTGGCGACAAAAGGGGGACCTACACAATATTAGGCAGGTGGCCATAATGTTATGGCTGATCGGTGTGTGTGTGTGTGTGTGTGTGTGTGTGTATGTGTATATATATATATATATATATACACACACACCGATCAGCCATAACATTACGATCCTTAGCAGCAGATATTTTAAGTCCTGTAAGTTGCGAGGTGGGGCCTCCATGGATCAGACTTGTTTGTCCAGCACATCCCACAGATGCTCGATTGGATTGAGATCTGGGGAATTTGGAGGCCAAGTCAACACCTTGAACTCATGATTCATCAGACCAGGCCACCTTCTTCCATTGCTCCGTGGTCCAGTTCTGATGCTCACGTGCCCATTGTAGGTGCTTTCGGCAGTGGACAGGGGTCAGCATGGGCACCCTGACTGGACTGCAGCTACGCAGCTCCATACGCAACAAACTGCGATGCACTGTGTGTTCTGACGCCTTTCTATCAGAACCAGCATTAACTTTTTCAGCAATTTGAGCTACAGTAGCTCGTCTGTTGGATCAGACCACACGGGCCAGCCTTCGCTCCCCACGTGCATCAATGAGCCTTGGCCGCCCATGACCCTGTCACCGGTTTACCACTTTTCCTTCCTTGGACACTTTTGATAGGTACTGACCACTGCAGACCGGGAACACCCCACAAGAGCTGCAGTTTTGGAGATGCTCTGACCCAGTCGTCTAGCCATCACAATTTGGCCCTTGTCAAAGTCGCTCAGATCCTTACGCTTGCTTATTTTTCCTGCTTCTAACACATCAACTTTGAGGACAAAATGTTCACTTGCTGCCTAATATATCCCACCCACTGACAGGTGCCATGATAACGAGATTATCAGTGTTATTCACTTCACCTGTCAGTGATCATAATGTTATGGCTGATCGGTGTATATATATATGACTTTAAGGTTCCTACTTCCAAATATTTCATCCCATAAGACTATTTGTTAATTGGAAAATGCGGGTATGACTTTATTTTTCATTTAATCTGCAGCACAATGAAGCACAGTGCCCACGGTTAATCTAGGCCTATCATTCCTGTAATTTATAACATCAGAAAACAATACATTGGCACTTTTGTACAGTTATATAGTTATTTCAAAGTGTACAATATACGTGTAACTGTGTCAGTACACGTCTGTAAAAATGATTAAACAATTTGCTTCAGAAATGTTTGCCAGGGAAATTGGCCTGTATTGTCACAACACAGTAGTCCAGGATTTGTATCCTAGCAACCTACAGGCTAAGCCAGTTGTCATGGAGTCGTCTTTTCTTGATGCCTTTAAAAATGAACGGCCAACTATTGAAAACAAGCTGGATGTTTACAAGTCGGAACATCGGTCTCTGGAATTAATTTATCTGAAATAAATTGCTTCCATGTGAAGTTAGCTGATTGGGCGTACGCTGGCTCATGGCTGGGGCTCGAATCGGACAGTGTTTTGAACAGAACATCCAGTCTAAAAACAAACGGGAACAACAGTAAACCCCAGCCCCTCTTTAAAGACAATTAGCAGGAAGTGAGCAGGTCAGTTGGTGATTAAGAGGGTGCTTTAACCAAGGCAATTCAGGTTAGGTTTCTTGCTGTTTCAGTTTGACTTTTGTTCTCGATTCTTTGTGTTGCATTCTTTCTCCTCCTGTCTCCAATATGTGCTCTACGGTGAATGAATAAATTAATCTCAGTCAATTAACTGTGTTATCTCGTTAGATTTAATCTGTTTCCCCTTGTCATTTTAGTTATCATTATTTCTGCATTACTTTCACTGGGAAGGTATGCACAGCCGAAAATGTTTGCTGGACATATTTTAAGCAGCTCTTCTATTCCATCATTTAAATTCTTTTGGTTTCTTTGCTGCCCCAAGGATTCTATTGCCGAGAAATTGTGCAGGGAATATGTGATAATGGCCATCATTAGCGGAGCTGTTTTTACAGGCCTTGTACATTATTGGGTCTTGACATTTTAGTGTGGAAATGAAGTTGTTTCCTGCTGTAGTTGTCAACAGCAATGCATACCCACTGTTCATTAGAAAACAATCTGTAGGAGAAAAGAAACTTCAGCTTCAAGTGTCAAACCTTCATATTTCTTGAAAAACATGTTTTAATCTTTGTGGAGCGAAAAGGTTACACGATCCACTGAATATAATTACACAGTATATATCAACAGTGTGGATAGCCTAGGTAAAGTATAGCTGTTTCTCATTTCTCTTAAGGTTTGGGAAAAGTGCTTTGGGCAAAAATAGAGTTAACAGTTGTACTATACATCTATAACCAGACATGGGATAACATTGATTATATTGTTTTTATTTAAAACCATATATACATTCAGTACATTAAAAAGTTACCTAAAATATAGAGAAACCACATAACAAACTAGTCCATTATATTGTAAAAAAGGGTAAGGCCGTTGAATTAAGTACTGCACAAATGCAAATTACTAAGCAAGCAAATATTTTGGTATGCTAAAGTGCTTGCAATGTTTCCCACCACTTTATTTTGTATATGTATCTGGAACAGAGCTTTTATTTCGATTTACTCTTGTCTAGAGAGGCTTTTTAGCCTTCAGAATTGCCCAAAGAATTGTGAATGCAAATTACACATATGTATGGTAGGCATTCATTACAGCAGTATTCTTAGTGGACATGTAATAATTGATCAGTCTGTTGCCTTTTTTAATGCAGGAACCCAAAGCCTTAGGGTGGACTACTTTTAAAATCTCATTCCATAGACTAAGTACAGCGTTTTCCTTATCTTTTTAATTGCTTGACTTCCAAGTGTTCATGATTTTCCTTCTTTGATCTTCATAATAAGGGAATATTTAGACCAGTAACTGGATTTTACAGAAATTATCATTGCTGAAGTATTACATTCATAGTGATAATATGCACAAAAAGCAAGAATGACTCCTCCAGAGCTTGGCCGCTTGGCTAGTGTTCTCTGCCCCGCTTTTAAAAACCCTACTCCATTGCTCCACTGCCTTCACTAGCTCCCGCTCTCGGCTTGCATCCATTTCATGACTTTGTCTCTTACCTACCATGACTGGACCCAGCTGCCTTCTGACCCTCATCCCTCCTTACACTCCCTGCAGACATCTCCAGTCTTCCTGCGCCAGAAGACTCTCCACTCCTCTTCCTCCAGAGCCGCTCCTCTACAACCCTTGCCCGTAAGTGGTGGAATGACCTTCCCACTGAGGTCAAGACAGCAGAGTCCCTGAGCAGCATCCAGCGATCACTCAAGACATCTGTTTAGACTGTACCTGTAACACAGCAGTCTATTCCTCTGTAGCTGTTCATCATTCTTGTTATTATGCTTCCTTATGCAACTTCTCCTGTGCCGCCCCTCCTTTTAGCACACACCTAGGACTTAACTGTATTATGTCTGTATTTTTTACCTCAGGGAACTAGAATGTATGCTTATTGCATTCTGTATTGATTGTACTATAAAGGCATTGACCACATCAAACCAGAGGAGCTTTTCCAGATCTCCAGTGACCGGGGACACAAATGCCTTTAAGCCCAATTTCCATTTAAGACAGAAAACAGGAGACACTTCTTCACACAGAGAGTTGTCACAATCTGGAACAAACTCCCCAGCGATGTGGTTGAAGCCAACAATTTGGGAACATTCAAAAATAGACTGGAAGTGATCATTGGTTCACTCAGTTATTAATGGACACCAAAAGAGCACGATGGGTCGAATGGCCTCCTCTCGATTCTAAACTTTCTCATGTTCTTATGTACTACTGCACTTTTGTAGTGCTTAAATGCCTTTTGTGTAAACTGTAAGTCATACTGGATAAGGGCATCTGCTAATAAATAATAATAATAATGTAATATAGGAGAATGAGGATATCAAAACTGAAATAATGAAAATTATATATAATTGAATACAACTTGTTAATTATACTTAATGTTGTGAGGAATAACAATAACAAAAACAACAATTAATTAATATGAACTAGATTCCTATGCACAGCAAAAGCTAATCGCGTATTTAATATATTTGCAGCCTCTGTGCGTGTCTCTCTTCATGCCTCCCTCCACACTTCAGTTGCACCATAAATAGATGCTCAAACAATTACCACATGTTCCCTATTTAACCCAGCCTCCCTTCCCTCAGCTGCATCATTCTCTACAGGAGGGAGCATGACAATCACAACCGCCCCTGTGTAGATGTCAAAGATTGGGCTGAACTGCAGAGCACAGAGAGGGGGACTTGAAAAGAACAAAAATTAGAAACATAATTGTATGCCATGTATACTTATATTGAATTCTGAATACTGTGCAGATCTCTGGGGGAAGGAATGTGTGTGTATTTGTGTCACTGGGATATAGAGAATATGAAAAGGGTGATAAATAACAACAAGGGCAACAATTAGGTAAATAATATATTCAGGTGGGAAGGATATATGTAAGGTTTATGCTCGGCACTGTGTCAAATTAATAGTTGTTTTAATGTTCACATTTTCAGAATATAGTTTCCCATACACATATACATTGGACAATATGTATAATTAAATGAATTCCTGATACCCTGCTTAAGAAATTAATGTGTGACTAAATAAAAATAGCCACATGAATAAAAAATAAAACCTGCTTGTGCAGAATTAAGATCATCTGGCTTATGTGATTTGCATATGCACTATCTCTTCTTCATGTTGGGTAAGAAACAGTGTTTGTGGAGCTTGGGGCTTTGGTGTACTCTCTAATCTTATTTAGCCTCACAGACTCATCGTGCAATTCAAACTTGGAAAAAATACTCTTCCCCCGATCGGATGATGTTTTTTTTCTCCATATTATGCTTCAACGCACCCCCCTCTACACACTTTCCTCCTGCTGCTGCTCTGTGTGGACATTTTCGGTATTTCCATTTCTGAAATGATCCCAGACAAGCAGTAATTGCCTCTAGAGCTGATCTGACTTCTTTATTTGAGCCAGATAAGTGACCAGCATTGGTGATAATCTGGCTCTTATATTTATTTATGATGCAACGAATACATGTAGAAAATAAGATACACTCATGCACTGTGTGTTTGGACACTACAGTATATTTACATTGCACCGGGGATAGAGAAATGGTTGTAGGGATCACAAATACACCATGAGCTGAAAAGAATATTTAAAAGAGATGCTATATGCTTGCCTTTTAAATCTTTATTATTATTATTATTATTATTATTATTATTATTATTATTATTATTATTATTATTATTATTATTATATAAATACAAATGTTTAATTCTATCCACCTTGCTCTCCTTAAACAACACTGTTTGTTTAGTTATAGGGGACAAAAGTGTCACAACCAAATATTTGACGTACGTTCCCTCCTTCAAATTCACTCTAATTGTATCAATTGATTTATTTATATTTAATAAGATAAGACTTTACATTAAAAATTTAAAAGTAAAAAGAGTGCACGGTACACATTCATCTTTGTAATAATACTCTTTTAATCTATTTATACCTGGAAGAAGACTCCAGGGCCTACAGGATTATTTGTCAATGCAACCTTTCTTTCAAAACAACATAAAGGCTCCACCGTGTGGCAAATGAAATGAACCGCAGATTAAGATGAGCATTTTTTTTTACTTCACATCTGAGCAATGATGTCTCAGACATGAGAAGCAGAATTCCTGTTTGTCTTCTCATTTACGGATGTATTATTAATAATTAAATTGAAGCAAGGTTTACTTTTAACTGAAATAATTGAACCTGATCCTATGGCATCAGAAATGCTGCTGTTTATATAATGATATTGAGATTAGCCAGGGGGAAAAAACTGCTGGCTGAATACAGCCGACAACCATTGTTAATAACAGCAAGAAGGATACCACTGATTATCCTAGTAGTTTAGGCTGATTAGCTAGATCCTTATATCCTTGAATAATAGCCCAGTCTGGATGTTATTTGGTAATGGCAAAAGAGAAAAATGGAAATTCTCATAGTTTGGCATAATATTTACAAATAATATTGACTGATATTGACTGAGATAAATACAAGCCTTCAAATTGTATGTCTAAAGTGGTTGTTTTTTGACAGCATGAACAATTACATATCCTGAATGAGCAATTTACAGAAACAATGGATAGCAGTTCCATGCATTATTTAAATGTATTCTCCTGCAAAATGGGAAGGTAGTGAGACTTCAGCAAAAATGTAAGGTTTTAGCTCTATTTCTGGTATACATCTTGTATACATTGATGTAAAATTCACTATAATGCTGATGATTGCTTTTCAAAAATTAATGAAAGCAGTTTTATTATTATTATTATTATTATTATTATTATTATTATAATAATAATAATAATAATAATAATAATAATAATAATAATAATAATAATAATTATTATTATTATTATTATTATTATTATTATTATTATTGGGGGGCATTAGCACTTGCCAGTAATGTACTAGAAAAGAAACTAAATTCAATACGAGTTTGTTTGTTTTTGTTTTGTACAGTATGGACTGTTTGAGTGCTGCATGTCTCTTATTTGGCCAGGCAGATTAGTTAATTGAATCAGAAAATGCAGTTACTATGGAAACGGAGCCCAAAGTACCATATAACAAAATTACCCCATGACTATTAGTCTTGCCTGAGATTGAAAATACTATTTTGTGAGTTTGCAATAATATTAGAAGTAATAAATTAACTTTGCAAAGCTTTTCTCTTCAATAATTCAGTGTATTACATTCATCTGAGTTTAAAAAGGTAATCTGTATTTCTATTACTAAACAAAATACCATTATTTAAAACACAATTAACATGAAGATATATTATACAGCAGGCTTTGTTAAAATCTGTAAAATGATTATATGAAGTGTAGTTCAGTTGCAATATTATCCTTTTGCTATTAGTTTTTATTACAGAATATTACAAATTATTAGATTTAATTGCACTTCTATATATAACTATTTTCATTATCATATCTGTCTAAATCCATACATTTTCTCTTTATTTGTGAAATTAACTACTTGGAGGCTCAAATTGAGGAATTCAGTTTGAGTTTAAAGAGACTGGGCTTTCATTCATTAAAGCAAAGCGATGGTGAGTGAGAACCTACATAAGTATAAATATAATTCTGCGATTCAATTCTCCCCTATATATCACTGCAATATTGTTACAAAAAACCCTACTGTTATATGATCTTGGACACAAAGGGATTCTAATTAGAAACAGCTTTGCCAGATTTGGGGTGAATCCAGGCTTGTTCATAGCACATAATGGATGGATACTTCAGTAATCTGTAAACCAACTGCCATGCATATGAATAAAGGGGGAAAGATTGCTGTTTATAATGTTAGGATATTTTAATGTACAGATTATTCTGACAGAGAGCAGTATCTATGCCTGTGTTATACATATTTAATACTCATGTTCTATTTTGTCTCATTGTGTTGAGACCAGGTGTATTTTAAGGGTTGGCTTACTATCCATGCATTTTGCAATTTCTCACAATGATCTATTTGGACACCTGCCAGTATACATGACAGATATGGCACGCCAATACCCAGAAGCATTGTTTCAGATCGAGGGAGCAAATCACTTGCCTCAGCAAAGCCTGTCTTGTGACTAAGAAGCAATCAACATTCAGGACAGAGGAATTATGGGATCTTGATATGGCTGAAACGGTCTTGTGATTTCTTTTTACTGAAGTGTATACAGACACCAGAGAAGCTTTGGTTAGAAATCAATTTGAAGAAATATCAGAGCTGCTTGTGATTAATGATTAAATGAAGATATTGTATTAGAGAGTACTTAATATAAATAAAAAGTAAATATAGAAAAAATAAACATTGGTATACAGTGAGGCAGTTCACTTGTAAAATAATGCTTAATTGGCACAGAACATCACTATTATTAGGAAACTGTCTCTCAACAGTGCACCTAACTATGGTGAATAAGTAATTAGCAATAGTACCATTATTCCCTTTAGTTCAAGTGTATTATACAAGACGTAGACAAGTTAGTGCTTGTTGGAATTTAACATCCTCAGAACAGGTTCCCATTTGTTGAGTTATTTTTCAAACAATAATACATAACATTTGTGTGTTCCTCACATTATGCACACAATGTGCTGTATTTTTGTATTTAATGTACTACTTACAGTGACAATGCATAGTACAAATGGTGACAATGTTGGGGACATAATTGTGCTTTTCTCTGTTACAGGAAAGTCCTTTAAAGGTCCATCAGATAAAGCTGTGGTGACTACTGCTTCGACTAAGGAAATGAGTATAATGTAATTGTAAATTGCACTGGGTTTAATGCAACTATTGAAATGTTTTGGCTTTGTCACTAAGAATGCCCCAAGAATTGTGTGGTAAACTAAGCAGGCTCATTAAACCAAGTTTCCACTGGAACCGTTTAAGGAACTGTGTAGCTATGTGACGATGAGAGATAATTCAAGTGACATGTTATGTTCTGCAGCACCGACAGTGGAAAGCAGGCAGAGGAGGAAAACCCAAAAGCCAGAAAGTGGCTTTTGAAAATCAAAGTTTGGAATTTCCAAATCACGTTTTCAGCCGTACTAATCCCCTACGGACACCAAGCGATAGTGATTTTAATTTAGATCTTCCCTTGTTCGGAAGAAGATAAACGCACACACACACTGAAGGACAGCAACTCCGCACTGCGCCTTTAGGCCAGATAAATATTCTTCTTCTCTATTACACAGCCATACCTACTCAGTCAGACATGTCCGTGCTTGTATGCTACACTTTTAAAGAGCAGTGCAGAAGGTCATAATTTCGATTTTGTTACATTGTATTGACTTTTTAGACAGTAACAAACTTCAATCCTATCTATGAGAATATATTATTCATGCTTGCACTACCATAGGTTTCCATCAAAGGCAGGGCTCCACTTGGGAATTTTCTGTTCTGCAATTTACTAATTGAGCATAAAATTAAGCAATAAACAGGTGGCCTGGTGGCAGTTTCTTTCAGATGGGAATGTATTGTTCTTTGATACTTTAATTGGCACAGTCAGGGTTTTCCTGTTAGCAAAAAATATATTCCACACAGGCCTGAGGTTTATGTTTGTTGCTGCTGAAAAATTAAGTATTTTACATCAACATTCTTTAGGTTGACTGTTTTGTTTGCGGTGGACTGTGCTTGAAAATATTGCATGTATTAAAAAAGAACATGCACGATACGCTTTCGATGTATTTATTAAATAACTGAAATACAAAACCTGAGTTTTATATTTGAAAGGGAAAACTGTTCTGATTTGTATTGGCTGGATTTGCTCCAGGTGATTGTGTCTATTTGAAGGCTTCCTCCAGGAGACTGAGGGGGGGGGGAGGCTGACATTGGTACATGTTTCCCTGTTCAAGTGAACAGTTTTTCCTGGAGGTAACCACTTGGGATTTACAATGGAGAAAAAAAAAACTGTGCACTGTGAAGGGCTATTGTCTCAGATACTGACTGAACGACATTTTGCTCTAAGAATCATCTCAATTAACGTTTCCTTGTCAGCTTCATTTCAAAAGCCTGAATGTACCTCAGGGTGCATTTATTAGTCTTAGGTCATTGAAAATCTTTTGCTTCAATCTACCTGAAGAACTCTTGGCGTGTAGTGTGTTACTTGTAACTCTAAATCTAAAACCATATCTTAGTAGAAACATAGCATGGATACAAGATGGAGCCATGCCAAATGCAGACT
This sequence comes from Amia ocellicauda, assembly GCF_036373705.1. Classification (NCBI taxonomy): domain Eukaryota; kingdom Metazoa; phylum Chordata; class Actinopteri; order Amiiformes; family Amiidae; genus Amia; species Amia ocellicauda. The sequence goes on from NC_089852.1 coordinate 6,810,005, forward strand.
GTATTGATTTTTATTTTCCAATAAGGGGACACCACTGTGACGTTACCCCCTTTTTCTCTATATGAAAGCGTAGAAAAGCAGTTTGATAAGTTTGACTTATGTGGACTTCCTTAAATAAATTAATTAATATTTGGTGTGTTTGCTACCCTATACGTAGGCACACGTTCTATTAGCATACTTTAATTTTTGTAGGTATTCACAAAGGATTTGCATGAAGTAATGTTTTAGTTTCTGTATTTTTATTGAAAAAAATATTATCTTAGGCATGTGTTTAATGTATAGGTGTACTCTTTAAGTATTGCTTTCATAGAAAATCAGATTCACCTCAACAAAGTATTTTATAGAACTGAAATGGGAAACTTATCTTCTTGAAAGAAAAATGTCTATTTTATTAGAGTGAAGAAATAAAACATTTCTAAGTTAGTTTTCCACTAGACTTCTTTCAATGATTTATCATCTTCTTAGATATGGATAGGCAAGAGCAGATTCTCACTTTTTTATTGGGTTGTTTGCTCTGCTTTTCTTGTGTTTAGTTTGTGTAAATAATTGAACATATAATATAATTATGAAGCATGATAGGGCAGAATTTATTTAGGTCTTTAACTCTATACATAGCTAAACAGATGTCTTTGGTCCAGTAATTAATTGTTCAGGAAACAGGAAAGCCTGATTATTTATTTTAGGTGGCCCACAATGCATTGCTTTCAATGTGCTGCTTACATCTTTTCACTGTACATAATGAAATACATATACAGTAACAGAAGTGGGTCACACTACAAAGCATGCATTTGAACAGACTGGGAATATGCAGCTATGACAAATTAAACAACTCAGTGCTTGGCAGGATGTCTTCTTGAATAATTGTATTAAACACATTCAGATCTTTACACTCAACTGAATGCTTTTTGATTTTATTGATGGTCTTAATCTTGTGAGGAGTGGATTTGTTTATCCGAATTCCCAACATCGAACTGCTCTGTTGATTGGCATGTGGGTGGAGGCAAAAGGGGAAATGTAAAATTAGCCCTGCTGTCAGCCTGGTTTTCACTTATTTGTATTCCAATTGTCATCACTTTAGCAGACACAGGAAGCTTTCCTTGTTTGCAATTATTTTGCCTGAAGAGAATTTACAGTCCAACTCACTTTGTCGTGCTTCATCTGGCTAATTAGATGACAAATTGCTTAAACTCCACTGGGCTAGCTGGGCATGGCAATAGCGGAATATAAAAAGAGGAGATAATTTTAGATTGTAAAGTTAAATTACTCTGCACAGCAAAATTATATTTCAGCACTTTTCCTAAATTGTATATGCTGTGGCAAGTAAGAAAAAGAAAAAAGCACATTCTTAACATTATATAATAAGTATATGGTGCAGATTGATGAAAATGGTCCTGTTTGGTATGTCTTTGCATTACATAACATTATGCGTTCACTGACTCACATTTTTTTAATGGCTATACACTGTATTTGTTTACTACTAGGGTTTTAGAAGCCATGTTGAAATTCCTCCTGCGTTTAACACTTGAAATGGGGGGTTTTGTGCTGCAGCTGAGACATTGCGCTAGGGGATTAGGGACTGACTGTCATCTATAGTGACTTTGCCTAGAACACTTTCTGTTCTGCAATACGAAAGAAAAAAAACAGGAAAACAAGCCAGGCATTTTTATAGATATGAGGCTGCAAATCCTTTAACTGTACACTTTATACACTCTTTATGATAAGAAAAGCTTTAACTGTAGCTGTTGTTTCAGGGAGTGGAATTCAAAAAATAAAATTGAATGAATCATTAGTGTGTGTGCGTGTGCGTGTGCGTGTGCGTGTCTGTGTGTGGGGACTACCCTCTTATATATATATATAAAAAAAAGGAAAAGCACCAAACTTCGGGTGAAGTAAAGTAAAACACTGAGTCACGACAGAGGACAACTTTGGGAACAAACACTATAGAACTTATTTGTTTTGGTGGTGTTTGTTCCCAGTGTTTCCTATCTGAAGTCACTATCAGTATATTGCTGATGTGTTATTTGTGTAATATTAATTGAGCAGAGCCCAGTAGGCGATGGTAACATGACATAGTGCTGCAAATGCAATATTTACAAAATATAAAAGGGGCTGCAGGGCTCCTTCAGAGGATCAAACAGTCAGTCAACCTCATCGGAAAAGAAAGCACTTTCATCTGTGGGGCCTCACTTGAAATCTCTCAGATCTTTATTCAGTTTAATCAGATTAATTTGCTACTGGATGGGGTCAGTAGTACTACTTAACATATCATAAATAACATAGTTTTAGTATTTCTTGCATGTTGACGACTCTTCAACCAGTTTATACAGTTTGACCATAAACATTTTTGCATCTTGTATATGACAATGAAACGCAAAATAATTGAGGCCTGTCACCTCAGGTAAAACACATGACACATTTCACTTGTACCATTATTGTGAAGTAGGTATAGAACCAGTGTCCACTTAATATACTTTAATTCTGCATGGGTTTTACACCACTATTCCACCAGAAGTAACAAGATGACTTCCTCAAATAGTAATCTAATTTGTGTTTGGAATTAATATTGATTGTTATAAGAAAAGGCATATCAGATTAAATGGGTTTGTGGCCTGCAGTCCATAAACACATTGCATAATGTAGTGAAATTGAAATAACAACCTAATGTCCAAAGTGCTTTTTCATACCATGATAATAAAAATGTTGGAGAAAGGGAAACACATTCTGTTGATGATTAATCATTGATTCAATAGTAGTAGAATTTCCTTGGAAAATAATTAACACATAACATATGTTGTGTTTAAATAAAGTCACTTTTTAATTTAAATGAGAGGATAACTATACCTACACATATGCCTTTGAAATTGTAAACTTTATCTTGGATAAACGGTATGGCCTAATATGGAAACTATTTGTGATTATGTTTGCTGTCTTAAGCATTACTTAAAATAAGTCAAATAATTGTAGTAGCCTTTTGCTGTGAAAATATTAAACACTAAAGCAAATCAATTAATTGTTCAAGATAAGGCATTATATATATATATATATATATATATATATATATATATATATATATATATATATATATTGCACTCTTTCAAACTAGGTATCGGGAAACTACACAGTTAACCAACAAGGGATGTTTCCTGCATAATGTAATTTCTGCCAACAATTCCTGTCCATGATATGAAATAAATAGAAGAACTTAATGTAGGAAACTGCTAAATGTTCATCACCTAGTATGGATCTCCATATTTCGTCATGTCACCATCATCTTATATCAATCCACTGCTAGATGAAGGCCTCCCAAGATGTTTCCACTTGCTTCTCCTTTACATGTCAAAACTGCAAAGTGCATGATTTAATCTTCCCATCTTTTATGTGGTCGTCTTATAGGTATTTTTTCATTTCAAAACTCAATAGCTTCCATTGTCCATCCTTGATCTGTTCATCTTTCAACGATGCCACATATTTTGGTTTGTTCTCAGATGCATGAATGCATCTCTTCTTGTTATTCCAAGCATACATCTGTCCATGCTCCAAAGTTTCTGTATAATTTGTGCATTAAGTGACGAGGGTTCAGATCCACAACTGATGAATATCCATATATCCAAAGGTATACACACTCACCCTATTGTATTCATTTGAAATTGCTGGACGAAGCTTTGCTATAACACTCAAATGACTGCAAACCTCACTTCCAACTTCTTTTTGAATGCTGTGACAGCTATACGGCCCTGCCCTGGCTCCTCTCATCTGTTTCGTGGAATTGCCTGAAGTGTTTTTAAGCACCAATGTTGCAGTTTACAACCGAGAGCAATAACCTGTGAATCGATAGCGAAATGATCCAATAGCAAAATGCAGAAACCCTCGCTCATCTTGGGAAAGCCAATCCCAGTCTGTCTCTGTGGCACTTTTCTATTTCTCAGCAGCCAGGCGCACTCGGCTCTTTCCGGATGGAGTAGCGTTTGGAGCCGAGAGTCGTCTGTCGAGCTGGAGAGACGGGCGCATCAGCTGGGCTTAGGTGTTCAGTCTCATATACTGTGCAATACAAACTGTGTGCAAATGGAAACCGCTAATCAGGTAATCTTGAAATGCTTGTTGTGCTGGCTTGTTTCCTAGATTTACAATGCCATTGACATTAGATATGGCAATGTTGCAAACTATGGAGGAAAACAAACATTTCCAATTCCAAAACAGTCACATTTGTCTTAATTATTTTTAGCTGGTGTCTGCGGGGATGTTTGGGATGGTAAAGGAGCCCCTGGGATTTCTGCGCATTTTAGAATGGGTAAGTTCACTGTTTTAAAGAAACCCTGGTTGCATTGTGTTATAATGAGCGCACTCTTTAGCGAGTAATGTGCAATATATACGGCATGGATGTGCAGTTCAAAGAACGCTGTTTCTACCAGAAGCTTAATACAACTTTCCAGCAACGTTGTAGCAACTACTACTGGGTAGTTACCAGTAAAAGGAGTACACTATGTTGTCTTGTTGCAATAACTGTGGATCTTTTAAGAAGTATCTGCTTGTTTTCAGTTGGATGCTGTAATTTGCCTTCTGTGGATGGAGTATTTTGAACGAGCGGCTTTATTGTCCAGGCATGTAAAGTAGGCTATTTATCTGTAGATTAGTCGTATATTTATGGTTGGTCGGAGATGGTTGGTGAATAGTCATTATTGAATAAATGAGGCTTTAAAAACTGTCCCCACCGTCTGACCAATCAGTGCTCTGACAATCTGTTTTTAACCAAATGCTTCAAGTTTATGTAACGCAGTGCCTGGCTATTTCATTGGTCTGGCTCATAATTAGATTTATACTTAAGATCTAAATAAATGTTTTATGAGCCCATTGTCACTATCTTTAGGCTATAGGGTTCAGGAAAAGTAAGACTTTGTGTACAAACCACTAACTAAGCTGACTTCACCAGTTTGACAGATCACTGGGGTGTTAATAATCAGCACGTTCAGCCAGTCAGAGTAACTGGGATCTCTCTCCCTGGCATGGCACACATTTCACACGGAGCAAATATTGATTTATGCTGTCTTCAGTGCCGTTTTGTACTTTTTGTTTAGGTTTATTACAAATCATCTATAAAAAACTATATATATATATACATACACACACATATGCATGTATATATCATTAATGTCATGGATTGAAATATGTTCAGTTGCTTCTGATACATGAATACTTGTAATGCACTGTAGTTTAATATCTTAGCTGTCTCTAGTGCTAATTGCGCAGGATGAGAGTTAACAGCTGAAGGTGTTCAGTTCAGATGAGTATTGCCTATATTTCAACATAACAGGACCCACAAAGGAACTATAAAGAATATGGTTTTAGAAACGGTTATTCTGGTTCAGGCGTCCTGCGGTGGAAGAAACCGCAATGTTTATTTGTATGATTGTTATTCATTGTGATATTTGCGGGTCAGCTGACAAGTACCGCCAGTGGGTCTGAAGTACCATCTGTATGTTAAAGATAGCCTTGATGCAGAGTTCATGGTTTGTCATTTAAAATTATTCATATGTAATAAACAGCAATATTCGTTTTCATCTATACATACATATGGATGCACACAGATACAGACAATCATCTCAATTAGGCTTTATTTAATGTCAAATTATGCATGCCCCAATTTGTTTTACATATAATAATATGTACAGTATAAACAGCTGTTTGAATATGCAATGCTTATCATTTGAAGATGTTGTGGAAACAAAACAACTCATTTTATCTGATTTATTAAAAATAAAAAAATAGACAATTCCTAATGTTCAGTCACTCTCCTTTTGATTTGGTCAAGAGCTGTAAGAAGGAATAACTGTGCTCCAAGCATGAGCTTACATTGATAAGAGCTGTCAGGATCTGTTGAGGTGAATAGAAGTACACACAATTCTGAAGTACTTTCGCATCCATGTTTTTTTTATTATTCTTTTTGTAAATGGTGTAAAGTTAAGCTGCCCAATTGTCCTAACCCAATGGGCCAATGACTCTCGGGTCACGCAGGTTTTTAGCCAGTCTGACTTGGTTTTGGTTGCATTTGGGTTTGGTCCAGCAATGTCCCTTTCCCAAAGAGCTAAAGGAGTCCTAGACACCATCATGGAAGTTCCACTACCAATATGTCTGGCAGTGCGTATGAAGACCTTTTCATTCTAGACTTCATCTTCATATGTTCACTGGTCCTTTATTAATCAAATAACATTTTTACTTAAAAGACAACAGAGCACCATTAAACCAGACTATTCATTTTTTTTTGTACAGGCTGCAGTGTGTGTACTTTTTCTCCATGGCCTATGTTGATCAGTGTAGTTCTGTTGCTGATAGGTCAGTGATGTTGTGGACCTTGGCAACTTTTACAGCTATTTTATGTAGTCTCCAGTGTCTTGATAGTGTGGTATTTGTCTTTTCTGTTTATTCTTCTCAATAGTTAATCTTGCTTGATGTGTTAGAATTCAAATAACCTCTGCCACCATTGTGTAACATTTGGAACTGGGTATTTTGTGTTTTCATCTACACCTATCCGCTATATGTTGGCAGGGGCAAAGCACTTATCTTGGTGAATATTTTTGTTCTTGCATAATGTAATTACTTGCAGGTTAATTTCATTAAACATAATGTCACACAAAATTATTATATTGTTTTCTTCAATTCTTTTTTTAAAGTGATATAATACAATTATTATATTGTTCTGTATTTTCCATAGTATAGTTTATGCAGTAGGGGGATACATTTGTTTTTTTATTTATATGCACTAGATTAAAGAATCAATATATTATAGGCATTGGAAATTTCCATAAAAATCCAATGCCATAACCGCAACTCCAGTGGAACAGAAATGAGCAGCTACAGTTTACATTTATTTACTTGTGCACATTCATGCCTGAAGCAATATCAGAGTCCAAAACATCTTTCACTTTCAGAAAAGCTTATATTAAGTTATGGTTTCAAAATGCCTAATGAATGTGGATGTGGAATGCTTGCTTCTCTGGGTATTATTATCAGATTTGTTTGTTTTAAGATAACAAATGATTTTCTCCAGTGCATACAAAGGGAAAAGTTAAATGTCTGTAAAATCAATGCAAGCTATTAATTAAAATGACAAAATGTGATTCCCAATTTCTCAGATACTTGACATACTGTATGACAAAAGCTTTGTCACCCTTTATGCGTGCAAGAATTATAGTTACTATAATTAAACTCATTAAATGCACCATGCATTAGTCTTAGTGGTGAGATTTTGGAGGGAGTATATGAAATGGAAATAATATTTGTATAAAGATTTATGTCTGTGCATGAGATGTTATGAAGTGTGTGCTCAATAAATGAGAAAATTGCATTTTGTATTGAAAATTATTGTTCCATTTAACAGCATGTGCATTTTTGAGACATGACTTAGAAGGCTTTGTGAAATGAGATGGTCAATATATTTTTCAAAGTGAATGTACTGAAGCCACTAAATGTATTCACACCCTTGATGAAATGTAACTAAAACTTGATTCTGCAAGAAAATGCAGGTGAGACAATTATTTATCGCTCTATGTTTGTGGAATTGTAGTGTAGCCTGGAATTGGGCATGTTTTCCAGTCATTTGATACTAATATCAAAGAGGTGATTCCTGGTGGCTACTCAGTGCTGAAGAAGCCTGCAAGGTGAGCTCTTACAGGTAGTGCTGGAGTTTCTTTTAAAGTGTTAATACATTTGAAAATGAATGACAGCATTGCAAATACAAGGGAGGCAGAATGAACTGCAAGCACAACACCTGATTATAGAAACTGCCACAAAGTGTTGTCTGTATGCAAAAGAATTCTGCTTTAAGCTCTGTCCTGTGTTTGAAGGCTCTTTTTTGTCTAGTTTAGCTGGTTGCATAAAGGTGCTTAGTGAGACAGGTAGACACACTTTTAAATACATCTTTGTTCACCTAATAAGCTTTGTATTTACTTTGGTCAGATTTACATCATTTATGATTCGTCTTCCTAAAGCAGTTACTTGCATACCTTATCCCTGTGGTAAACTACGTGTTCCCTATTTTTAGTTTAGTGTTGATCTAGGTTGCTTGCATATCTGGAAATTGGATTTGACAAGAAGAGGTAAATGTCAAAAATCAACCTTTGGCTTGTTTTTTCTGAATGGAAAGTGGTCTTGACTTGGCTATTATCATGGATTAAGTCATCATGTAACCCCCAAAGAAGTGTTTGTCAGATACTGTTTACAGTATATTTTTGATTTTGAGTAGAGAAAGAGTATGAAAATGAAGAATAATATTTGTTGAAGTCAAATGTGTAGGACATATGAAGGACAATGAAGGATGTATTTTATTCCAGCTTGTATCCAGGCAGTAGTAAAGTATATATTCAAAGTACTGTACATTACATGGTAATCACCTACAATATGTGAATGAACCGATAATGCAATCTGAAGTACTAAAGATTAATGGGAGTAAATACATGCAGGCTTAGCATGTGAAAACTCAGTGATAGTTGTGGTCTGCGATTCAACATGTTAAAATATGTTTAAATTTAATGATTTACTCTTAAGAAGCTTAAGGTAATAATAGTCACATGATCCGATTTACCGTGGCATTTAAATTCCCTTAAATACAAAGTGTAAGATGACGTGAGATTGTCAATACTGTGACATAGCAGGGTATAAGTATACCTTATTATGATGATTTAAAATAATTATACTTTCAAACAGTTTCCCTGACCCCAAGGACACTTTATATAATGTTTCATAGTTGAAGTGTATTAAATAGTACTATTTTATAAACATAGAATTGCATGGACTTCATGTACATTGTTATGAAGGCGAGACAAGCTCAAGGAAGACATGATTTTATTTTTCAGGTTTTATAATAGCAAGACTGAAGACATTTATTTTTCCATTACAGGAAGAACTGGACCTTGTTTTGTTAACTTTTTAATTGATTGTATTTCTAAGACATAGATTTTATGAATTATTCTGAAAATATATCTCCAAAACCTGAAGGATTCCCATCTCCTAGAGAATAATGCTTTTGCTTGTTTACATTATATATAGCAAAATGAGAGAACTCATTATTTTCCATACACAATCCACAGAACCAAAAAAAGGTAATTAAAAGGTGAAAAATAAATGTTAGAAACGTCAATGCAGTATCCTCGTTTTCTTAATCTGCATCCTTATGCTTAAATCATAAATGTTTTTGATTATCTGGTGGTAAAGGACAGATGAATTAAGTGGAAATGTCTTTACAGATAATTATTGCATTTAAATATGACAGAATTGGTCAAAGAGATGTAACTTCTCTTGGGAAAATTAATCTTTCTACATTCTATTTCAAGTGTCCTCTGGAAAATGAAACGCTTATCTCCCAGGAAACATACAGTCTAATCACGTTTGGCACATTATTGCCTTTATACTGTGCAGGGACTTTTGGAAGTTGGTCTTTTGTATACCATTTTCGAATACAGACTGTACTGTTTTTGTATGGTGCATATCTCCAAATGAGAGGATTTTGATGGCGAAGGAAACTGTCCATTGTTAACTTCTATAGCATTTCTGCATTCAAATATCCTGTAGAGTCAAAATGCAGTAATCAAATAAGATTTTTAAGTACAGTACTTAAAAATGTTACTTGATCAATGAAGCGTTCTATGTGGTCCAAAGATGCAAAAATAGTCTATTAGGGTTCTATTAGGGTTTTAATTATTCTTATAATTTATTTCAACATATTATTTGGGGCTGGTGTTATTGTAAGTGCATAAGGAAAGTGCATTCTTGCTTCTCTAGTGTTGGATTAGTGCAGCATCACACTTGATTTGCATACTTGCATCATGCCTTTGCCAAAACAAGGCACATACACAATGTCTGTGTCATGTTATGGTTGAATTCATTATTATTAACATATGTAAAAGCCCAAATCATTATTTATACAGTTCTGCCTCCACTGCAACCACATTATTCTGCATCTGTAAAAATAATGACCTTAATTTACAGAAAACTGTGAAATTGGTTTAATAGATAGTAACACTATTTGCTCATCTATAATGACATTTTAACATTCACACATTTGGTTTGGTTTGTAAGTGTAATTGTGTAAATGTTGGCACTAACATTTACTGATGCATAGGACATTGTGGATATCAATATACACATTTTGTTTAGGTGTATAAACTAATATCTATTCCAAGACACTTTCTTGCACTCCTAATGACTTAAGTTTTTTGCTTTATTGTGCTCGTATATTTAAATATGTGTTTTTGTGTAAAGGTTGTCAGTACATAGAAATATAGGAATAGACATTTCCTTAAAACAAAAATGAATATGGTCAATATACTAGTAATGTTATATATCTTTAATATTTAATTATCCTAACAGCACTGTTTGCTTTGAGAATAGGCTTTTCACACAGTGGGAACAGAATGATCTGTTTTCCAAAGTCATACTTTATAAGAAGAATATTAAACAAAGTTCAACTGAACCAATGTCTTAAAAATATACAGAAGGGGACCTATTGGATTGACTGCAAAGAACATTACCTTCTATGCAATGAGAAATCACAAACTTTGGATTCAGATAACTGAAATGTAGGGAATATGGAATGTAAACATGTAGGGATTTGTCTTTAGTTCACTGCTTGTTTTATTTATTTGATTAACACAGCTGTGTATCTAAGGGTTTGTCAATGTATGTCACTGGGACATTTTGTAAGTGGGGTATAAGGCAGGCCTGGGTGCTTCGTATGAGCTCAAACTAACAGTACTCAATCTGCTAGTCATGGGACAGCTATAGAATTTACATTTTCTCATTTATCACATTCAGTTCAATGCAGAACCAAAAGTGGGGCTTGGGGAAAGGTTATGGAAAATATCAAGCTGATGACAGATTTTAAATGTGAAGAAAGCAAAATGGTATGTAAATTAAAACTTCAGTTGTTTTTATATTTTCATTAAAAAAAACAACAACCACAAAATGTTGCACCTTTTTCTGCTTACAGAATTATTCTTGAATAGTAGGACACCTACTGGAGAAATGCATTTTAGGGTGCAAATACATTAACTCTTAATGACAGACCCATGTAAAGGGGCTATATGAACTATGGATGAATACAGAGTGGGGACCAGGCGAAGCAAACCAATGTCACCAATAGGTTGTAGAAGGCACTCTCTGTGGAGGGCACTACAGGTAATTGTCGGGTGGTGAAGCTCTTGTGGAAGAGACTCTTCCCATGTATAATGAGGAACACGTGGCAGCAGACATTATCTACGCCATGTGAGTACACTGTGAGGTTGAAAATAGAGATCTGCAGCGACCCAGAAGACCTCCAAATGTATTTGGTGCAAGGACCAGAAATGTGAAATATGAATCAACCATGTTTATGTTATTTCAAGGCTTATGCTTTCATTTATTCCTGGTTTGGTTTAGTTTACCTTTGTTTGCTTGGATACTGTGAAGATACATACACTGTCGAGAGTAACAGATTTACAGAAAATTCTAGAGCCACTTCTAGAATATGAGGTTCATTTTAATCTTAATTCCATTCATCTTAATTTGGCATTTAAAACATCATATTGACAGAAGGCTATAGTTTGGCAATAACCTCTAGTGCCCTGTATTGTGAATATTTCCTCTTGTTATAGTTTAGTTTTGTAATATATGTGGTAGTTGGGTCAGTATAAAGGGGATACATCTAAGATCCTGTTAGAAAATATGATTGTCTTATTCAGGGTGAATATTGGACTAGCACAGGTTTAGGAAAAAAAAAAAGTGTCATAGTGCTGATATTGCACATTTATATTTTATTTAACATTTGCATTATTGTACAACACTAGTATAATACTTCTAAAAAAAAAAAGTAGAACATCACTGCATGTGCTACTAACTTGAAAAATCAAGGAGGACACAATTAGCTGCCCTAAACTGACCTCATTAAAAATAAAACTGGAGGGTGTTTTGAGGGGTAAAGAAGGAGAGATGCATTAAATACAAAGGCTTTAAATACCCAAGAGTCAGTTACAATTGATATGTTTGCTAAATAAAGATGGTATTAATAGTTTTCTCACAGAATGTGTAAAGGCAAATCATTTTTATTGGGTTTTTCTCCAAGGCATTTGAAGCAGGTTTGTGAGTTATGTAGTGTTTCACTTGGTTTAGAAATAATCTGTTCAGAATTGAGCAGAGAATTCAGTCTTAGATCGGAGCCAGTAAACAAGCTTTACTGGGGTGTTATGTGCTGCGAGTTTCTATTGTTCTTTGTTATTGTGTGTAGTGGGATTGGATATGGCTGTCACCTATGTAGTGTACATTCAATATGTTGTTTATTAATCAGTTTAATAAGTTAATTTCTAATTGTTATATTTGCACAACTAAATGACGTGTTGTTCTCTTTTCTCACTGCCTTTCCCCACACAGTCAATATTTTATATACATTTATTCTAATTTTCAAATATATTCACAATAATGCAGTCAAAGTCCGATTCACTGCATTGCATCTTAGCTCGTCACAGCTGCTTATCTCATTTTTAAAATTGTAACATTTGTCCCGTACTAATATACGGGTACCCGTAAACACCTCTACACTGTTATTATTGTTAATTTGCCATTGCCATTCGTGAAGATAAGAGTAATGTTTATCTGTTCACTGTCGGTCACAAAGCAACAGTCATATCTTGTACAATTAGCGGGCTGAAATATTGTGCTTGTTCCTGTCCTTTTTAGCATTTGTAACCAAAATATAAATCTCAGGGTCGGAGACAATATAGGTTTTGTAGTCCCCCATCCAAACAAAACAGAAAACTTTGATGAATAACATAAAACAGGCAATCGTTTGCCTCAAAAGAATAGTCAAACAAATGTTTTGAATTGTGAACCATAGCCTGTAGATCAAGGTTTAATTGTCACCAGCCCTTTATCTCCAGTAAGGGTTTAGTCACTACTTGGTAGATTTGCGTCTATTATTACCATCGGCTTGTTGTGTTGCCTCTCTTTCCCATACTATAATGTAGCCTCTTACTACAGCGGTCAAATCAAGTCCCCGGTGGGTGGCCAAGCTGACTGACTACGCTGGCAGTAACTGGAGGGCAGGGGCTGGGCTACTGCCGGGTCACCTGACCAAGTCACCATGGAAACCCCTGAGGTTAAACCCTCTGTTATCAAAATAAATTGAGATGTTCTGCCTGTTAATGGTTGGTGAAGCTTGCAGAGATGTCAGTTTCTGCTGGCTGAAGCAGTGCAGAAGGCAATGCGCATATTTAGAGATACATAGTTATTTTACAAATTTAAGCTGTTGTAAAATGCAATGACTTCATATATATATGAGTGATTGTACTGAGCAACAACAAAGCAGGTGTGGTTTTTAATATGTGTTTTGTACTTTTCTAAGCTTTGTTTTTAGTAATGCATTTAATTATTGGCAAATACAATTGTAAGAATGCAACTTGTTTCATTTCTGACATTGAGTATTAAACAATGGAGTCAATATTCCACATAAGGGTCAGAATGCACCTGACCTGGATAGATTTTACACTTTCAATCAAGCAGTATAATAGGCTTCCTGTAGTCCCCTAAGGCTTCAGCTGCTAAATCCTTGTGCAACAGTGGGAAGATAAGAAACTAAAGGTTACACTGGCTTTGTCCTTTTTGAAGATGTACAAACAATATATATTGGTACATTTGTGTGTGGTATTTTTAATTTCAAATATTTATTTTCATCTTGCTGTTGTTAGGTATTCAACAAATTATTAAAATGTATTTTTTAACATGCATTTGTTGTTTTTTGTTAACACTATTCTTTTGCCTTTATTTGTTGTCGATACAGTAATTCATTATTATTATAAATCATTCAGTCTTGATATATATATACACATATACACTCACCTAAAGGATTATTAGGAACACCTGTTCAATTTCTCATTAATGCAATTATCTAACTAACCAATCACATGGCAGTTGCTTCAATGCATTTAGGGGTGTGGTCCTGGTCAAGACAATCTCCTGAACTCCAAACTGAATGTCTGAATGGGAAAGAAAGGTGATTTAAGCAATTTTGAGCGTGGCATGGTTGTTGGTGCCAGACGGGCCGGTCTGAGTATTTCACAATCTGCTCAGTAACTGGGATTTTCACGCACAACCATTTCTAGGGTTTACAAAGAATGGTTTGAAAAGGGAAAAACATCCAGTATGCGGCAGTCCTGTGGGCGAAAATGCCTTGTTGATGCTAGAGGTCAGAGGAGAATGGGCCGACTGATTCAAGCTGATAGAAGAGCAACTTTGACTGAAATAACCACTCGTTACAACCGAGGTATGCAGCAAAGCATTTGTGAAGCCACAACATGTACAACCTTGAGGCGGATGGGCTATAACAACAGAAGACCCCACCGGGTACCACTCATCTCCACTACAAATAGGAAAAAGAGGCTACAATTTGCACAAGCTCACCAAAATTGGACAGTTGAAGACTGGAAAAATGTTGCCTGGTCTGATGAGTCTCGATTTCTGTTGAGACATTCAGATGGTAGAGTCAGAATTTGGCGTAAACAGAATGAGAACATGGATCCATCATGCCTTGTTACCACTGTGCAGGCTGGTGGTGGTGGTGTAATGGTGTGGGGGATGTTTTCTTGGCACACTTTAGGCCCCTTAGTGCCAATTGGGCATCGTTTAAATGCCACGGACTACCTGAGCATTGTTTCTGACCATGTCCATCCCTTTATGACCACCATGTACCAATCCTCTGATGGCTACTTCCAGCAGGATAATGCACCATGTCACAAAGGTCGAATCATTTCAAATTGGTTTCTTGAACATGACAATGAGTTCACTGTACTAAACTGGCCCCCACAGTCACCAGATCTCAACCCAATAGAGCATCTTTGGGATGTGGTGGAACGGGAGCTTTGTGCCCTGGATGTGCATCCCACAAATCTCCATCAACTGCAAGATGCTATCCTATCAATATGGGCCAACATTTCTAAAGAATGCTTTCAGCACCTTGTTGAATCAATGCCACGTAGAATTAAGGCAGTTCTGAAGGCGAAAGGGGGTCAAACACAGTATTAGTATGGTGTTCCTAATAATCCTTAAGGTGAGTGTATGTTATTGACTGTAAAATATATATATATATATATATATATATATATATATATATATATATATATATATTTGAACATATCATTTGATTACAATTAATTAACTACACCAAAAAATAAATAATGCAATCATAAAGAAAGTTGGATTTTAGACATGTGCAGTAAAGAAATACACATTCTCTCTGGCAAGGTGTGTGTATCTGTGTGGTGTCATTTGTTTCTTAATAAGAAAAGAATGCAAAAAGTCTGTTCATGTGGAATGCGTGTGAGGGTTTGTACCTTTCTGTGGCAGAAAGAGTCTGGCCTGACATTAACCTCCCAGAAACATTTCCCAAGCCTGTTTGCACATTACCATGATCAGAAGGTGAGGAACCCTGGATAATGTTTTATATAATCTGTATAATATTTTATATTAATAGTATGCAGACCGAGCTTGTGTTCAGGGCATACCCTCTGGACTTTCTTCTCTCCACTTTGACTGTTGTTCATTATGATAAGAGGAACACCCAAAAAGATAAATAGCCCACAGTTGCCACTTTGCTTAGTGTCCATTTGTGGATTTCCTGTTCTTCTCTCAAGGCTGAAGATGTTACATTATAGTGATTGATTACCTCATTGTCCATTGTTAAAGAAAACTGTGAGATTGGGCAGTTTGTATGCTATAACAGGAAAACACCTGGTTCCCCTCCTCAGGAAGACAACTACGAACATTACAAAGGTCAGGGACCTTTTGGGAAACCTGTGACTGACCCTGCCCACAGACCCACATGTCATGCATTGTATAAAAAGCTGTTAACTTCTGCTGCTCAGAGAGACTCTGCTGGAGAGCTTCCATGTTGGGCCCTTCCAGGCATGGCATGTTAAATAAATACATTTATCCTCTGTGCATCAAGACTGGGTTCTTCAGAAGGCTACATGCAAAGGTATGTGGCATGGAAAGCCTTTTTGGATGTAAACAGGGCATATATATGACATCCTACAGATCAGGGCCTTTTCAAGTGTAGAGAGAGGTCTGGTGTGGTATTATGGTTCATAGCTACGTGTGTTAATAAACTCATTATTACAATTATGACAAAATGAACAGACTTTGGAGAATTCCTTGTAATTTAATAATTGTGATATGTACAGAAACATATCTGAACACCTGTCATTATAAGACAGGCATCACATGACACATGTAGAGTTAGAAACTGGTTTTAATACATTTTGTAATCCCTTCAAACTCTGTGAAATTCCACAGCATTATAAATACCTTGGCCTTAGGGGTCACAGTGGTCTGGTACAGTGAGCGCAGATACAGAAGTTGACCTGATGTGCAGTGTGCAGGACAATCTGTATATGTATTATGACCAGAAACATTACATTTCTTTTCATGGTGCATGGATTAATCTTTCACCAAAATCTTTTAATTGTGTAGGATCACAATTCTGTCAAAAAGTTTTTTGTGTGTATCTATTTTATTTACTTTATTATTATTTGGCTTATCTAACTATTTTTCAGAGCCATCATGGCAGACTACAATGTTTGCAGCTCGTTTGTAGTGTTTTTGAAACGTATACATAGATGAATGCTGGCTTATGTTATATTTACTGAAAACTGAAAATAAGTGTAGACTGAATCCCAGTAACTGGAGTTAAAAATCCCAATGTTAAGTATCCCAAATGCATATTACCAATTATGAGATATTTAAGAACTAGATGTAAACCAACTGTTAACATTGCTGTGTTTGTCTTATAGCTAAATGACCTTCTGCATGAAAACGGCATATTTTCCCTTAAGGTAAACTGGTGATTACATAATGTATCTCCTGCCGACTTTAAATCTAAAACCAAGCACAGAGATCAGCAGAGAGTACTTACTGAAAGTTAAGTGTATCCTTCAGAATTGCTGTGCACAAAACAGTGTTGTTTTCCCCACAATTCACAGTATTTCAATTGAAGTGATTTACCATATAATGCCACGCAGTTTAATTTTCTTAAATGCAATTTCTTCGTTGAAGAGTTCAGAATGAACAGTGCTTTAGGGGGTAGTTAGCTATGTCAGAAGCTATTATTTAATGCAATTGCTGGCTTTTCTGTAGTACAATGCCTTAGTTTGAATAGGTACAGGTACTGTACTTCCCTCCTGCCCTTAAATCAACATTCCCTTTTCTTGCTGGCACTATATTTATTGAATTACTTTCTTTTGATAAAATATAACATGCTACAATATAGAATTGGTTTATAAAGTGCCTGGTGGTCTTTAGCACTTTACAAGTATTTGTAGTGTCAAATATGGTACTATATTACTAGTAAAACTGTCCTCTGAGCTGAAGTGTTTATTTTCCATCATAAGGTGTTATAAGCAATGTTGGCCATTTTAGCAGAATATACTGCTTCCATACTTGTCATGTGATGGGTCCTTAATCGGTAGTGTTGCATTGTAAGCCTTTTTTGTGTTACTACTTCTCTCTGTAAAATGTGTGCATAGGCATGGTTTACCAACAAGCAGATTAGACAGTTGATCTTAAAACCGCAAAATGATCCCTTGTGTTACAGTTAATGACTACGTCTAATTATTCAGTGGAAGAATTCCTAAAAATAATTTCACACCACGCATGTGTAGTCTGACACCAGTTCTGTTGCCTCATGTTAAAATGGAGTCTGTTAATTCCACTTGCTGAAATGCTGCCCTCCAGTCATGGTGTTGTATAATCCGCGCTGTACAGGACTTCTCATGCAGCCAAAAACAGAAAGGGAAATAAAAACTTTCGGCGCTATCTGGAAAGGAAGATAAACAAACAGGAGGACTGATTTTAATTGCTGTGAAACTAAAGTATGCAGTATGCTACTAGTCTGTTCTAATGCTTTGTGATGGAGTCGAGTGGTGGGGGGGATGAGTGGAAGTCAAGTAGGAAGAAGGAAATGGAGACGGGAGGATCGTGGTCCTAGTGTACTGTGACTTTTTCAGCAGCACTAGTTGGCAGGCTAATGGGAGGTGAGATGTAAGATGTACTTCTTTATTATGAAGGTAAAGAACAAAATCTGTGTGAGTCCCATTATTTCTAAAAGAAAAATCACATTGAAGTGTGTGTGTGTGCGTCTGTGTGTGTGTCAAACCCTATGGTATCATCACCCACTTCACTGGTGGAGAGGAGTTGCTCAAGAGCCCGATAGTGAATCACATCGGAGCACTCTACAGCACAGTGAGGACGCACAGAGCTCATTTCATATGTAATGCTGGTGAGTATTTGCAAAACTGTAGTATTGCCACTACAGGGATAATCACTATCACACAGCACCACTCTAAAATGAAGAGGGACTGCTTCGATATGCGTGTGAAACCAGCCCCGGTGTTTTTAACTTTGCACATGCTAAAAGTGCCTAACGATATTTGATGGGTTGTTCAAAACATAATCAGATCTTACACCATGTTTTTAGTGTATCTTCGAGCAAATCCTCCAGGCTATGGAAATCCTTTGCCAAGTTTTAAATTTTACGAAAGATATTGGCACTTTTATCATTTTAAACACAAGTTTGTTGTGGTTTCCTATTGATTTGTCATGTCTTCACCTTGCTTTATTGATCTAAACCATGATGGGCTATAGCAGCGTTTTTCAGCCAGTGTCATAACACCGTGGTGTGCTATCAGGCATAAACAGGTGTGCCACACAACTCTTGAAAAGTCACACATGAGAAAAAAATACATAAGAATGAACTTATTAACATTTAACACATGCCTTGCAAAATGTAAACTAAGATTAGTGTGCTGCAAAAAGGTTGTTGTGCCTTATTGTATTGCATCAATAGGTTACCGCCATACAAATCACAATATCCATTAAATACAGAAATTGCTATTAAATAGCCTAACAACTGAATACTATTCAGAATCCTTATACTGAAGTAATGTATTGCAGTGCAGAAAGAAGAGGTTAACTGACCTGTTTTAAGGCCAAACAACAGCCTGAACCCCAACCTTTAAATTAAGTCTAAACCCTAACCTAATCCTAAGGAAACATAACTGTAACCCAAGTCCAGACCAAAATGTAACCATCATTTGATCACTTACCTACATTTAAATGCAAACATTTACTAAAAATAGTGCTCTCTAAATAACCTAAATGTAACTGTTAGACTATTCCCACCTTCCATTTTTCTTCATTATGATTTCTTTCCTGAACATCAAAGTCCTTAGTTAACACAGATACGGCAATTATGTAGCCTAACACCTAAATAATATTCATACTCTTTAATCTGAACTGTGATTCTTCATTGCAGTGCAGAAAGGAGAAACCTGGCAATATAAACAGTTGTTTTACAGCAGTAGGTTACTTGTCCATTTTAAGTTCCAACAGCAGCCCAAACACAAATCTACACCCAGCTCAGCCCAACCTAGCCCATACCAACATGTGACCCTAATTTGATATCTTAATTTAATTAGTTAAGATTAATCATTTTTTTATACAAGATTAGGAAGTACATCAGACTAGATCATGCATGTTACTATCTGTACTATTTTTTAACTCCTTAAAAAATGTGCCATAGAATGCCATCATCAGCTTCTTTTTGTTTTCTTCCTGCAGTTAATCCAAATAATATCTCTGCATTTGGATTCACATATTCTACTGTAGGCTGCGAAAAAGCATACATAAGGGAGCAAAAAAACTCTCATTCACAAACTTCTCATACATTTTAAATAAAACTGAAGATGTCAAACAGAACATATTGTATGAATTCTGCATTGCAGTTCAGTTTTTCCAGATTTGTAATGCTGTCATTTTGAAGAGCGCTTTGGTTTGATGCATCAGACATGTTGAATAGATTGAATGGAGAAAGCTCAAATCCTCTATACAGTATAGAATATAGCTGGAAATTAGCTGCATGCTTAATTATATGACTAGATGAGATAAGCAGGTTCCAACCACTTTTGAGAAACGAATTAAATGCCATTATCAACCAGGAACCCCCTTCATCCCCAATCCATCTTGTACTTTCAATTTCTGTGCTTGGTTTCTTCGGTGTAATTTGGAATTTGTACAAATCTTTTAAATGACTTTAAAAGGGACAGATATTTTGGCATCTGGCACCTCAGAAAATGTCACGATAGGGAGAATTCCCGTAGCATGAATTAGTTTTAGCTTTGTTGGAATGGTTTGTGGTGGAGATAACACCATATTTTATTTTACATATGACAGAGGAGTACCTTTCACATATAATAAATGGAGCAAAAGCAATTCATAAACAAGTTCAGGGCAAGGAAATTATTTTCTCAAGCTTTACTTATTTTTTTATATTTATATTTTAAAGCAATTAAGAAATGTTAAATGTTAAGTCTGGTAATATGGCTGCTGTTTCCTCTGAAAACAGCATGGCCTTTACTGTCATATTGAATATCCCACATGAGATTGTGCTGCTGCTAATGTCATTGTCTTCTGTCTTCACAAAGGTATTAAGCAGTACAACCACAATAAAACACAGAGAATTATTGAAAATGTTGATTTTATTTGTTTGTGTTCAGTATTGGGAGTATTTATCAGTTGCAGTTGTTGAATGGCATCTCTGATAATCTGATAAATCAATGAAATAATTCAAAACATGTTGCCAGGTTTATAGCAAGACTTAGAATTTTCCTTCATCGAGAAAAGCTGCTAATTTAAAAGCTGTTTGCATTGTATAATTTGACTCTTTGGCTCGTGAGGATTGATTTCAGTTTCTTGTGGTCAGAGAGTTCGCAATACACAGGCCAGATTATTGCTTACACATGCTAGTAGGCTTCTCACCTAAGTATTTACTCCCACTGGGACTATTAGACTCACTTATTAAATTAAACTAGATAGGTTGTACTCTCTGACTCTCTGCCTGAGTAAGCAGAGGTCCAATACATTTTTTTTCTAACCTGTTGGCAACGTATTTTATAATATGATTCTTATCATATGTATTGGTCTTTTTGCAGTGATTACACAGTATTTACAAAGTAGGAAGTGAAGTGAAACTGTATTACTTACATCATAGGATAACTGAGTAATAGTTTGAATGTTGAGGTTTTAAACACTACCAATGAGGGTTTTAATTAAATGACATTGAATTGAATTCAAAAAGTATAACATGATGTAACATTTAAAAAAAGATACCTGCAAAGTGGTTCCTTTCAGTACTTAGAAATAGGAGGAACATGAGCCACATAGAATGAATTGATGTTATAAAATCTTACATCTCTGAATTGGGTTAGAATAGAAGGAACAAATATTTACAGATTTAACTTTTGTGTCAGAAACCACACATGCAACATTACATTTAGTTCAAGCCTTTGAAGTTGCAGCCTAGACATAAATACACTGATATTGGACTTTCTCTGTTTGACCACCAGATGGTGTTAATTTGCTGATCCTCAAATTGAATACTTACCAGAATATTTGCAGTATAGTCTGTTATTTTTAGATAATTTGTTTGCAAAGTGATGATTTAAAAGCTTTGCAGAATTGGAAAATCATTTATATTCTGTATGTTGTAAAAACCTCTGAAGTTTTATCAAATTCAACTTACGCCACCAAAACATAAACATTTTGTTGAACTTGTTGAAGGTCTACGTATATTATACCTAACAGATATTGGAGTTTCCGAATCTTGATAGCTGTTGGGTTTTCGTTTTTTAAATCTAGTGTTCTCTTGAAAATAATAGCTGTAGTTCATGAAGTTGACTGCAGAGGGCAGCAATGCAATTCAGTTCAAGGAAGATACAACAGACAATATCTCCGATAAAAACTCAGTCTTGCCTCAGGTGTTGTATATCAGCAATTGTGGGTGAGGATGTAATTGCTGCACAATTTATTTTACATTTAAATGGGCTACATGTTGTATACATGACATAACTGCATTTACTCTGTTCTGAATGTTGTTTCTCTGGGACTGTAATTATCAATGTAATTGCCTGACTCACAGAGCAGGGACTGTAGCATTAACCCTGGCACGTCCTTTCTCTAGTTAAAATAAAATAAAAAGAGTAAACTAAGAGTTAACACAACAATATACGTTTGCTGTGTGAATTACATTTACCAGATAATTTGGTGACTGCTGAATAGTGTTAATTAGCTCTGTGAGGGTTTCAGAAGTTAAACGAGCCATGAAAACAGCATGCTTTATAGCCCTGTAAACCCCTTTTAAACAAAGCTCTGTGGGTGGCAGAGTAGCATACCTTTTGATATGACTCTAGAATGATTTCAAAGAACTGTACGCACTTAAAGATCTGCTAAATAGTCTTATTATTATTATTATTATTATTATTATTATTATTATTATTATTATTATTACTGTTGTTGTTATGAGGACCCCTGATTAAAACACTTTACTAAAATTCACTGATAGGCTAAAAGATTAAGAACATGTTTGTTTGTTTGTTTGTTTGTTTTTGCTATGTCACAATGTATAAGAACATAAGAAAGTGTCCAAACGAGAGGAGGCCATTCGACCCATCGTGCTTGTTTGGTGTCCATTAATATCTAAGTGATCCAAGGATCCTATCCAGTCTGTTTTTAAATGTTCCTAAACTTTCAGCTTCTACCACATCGCTGGGGAGTTTGTTCCAGATTGTGACAACTCTCTGTGTAAAGAAGTGTCTCCTGTTTTCCATTTTGAATGCCTTGAAGCCCAATTTCCATTTGTGTCCCCGGGTGCGTGTGTCCCTGCTGATCTGGAAAAGCTCCTCTGGTTTGATGTGCTCGATGCCTTTCGTGATTTTGAAGACTTGGATCAAGACCCCACATAGTCTCCTCTGTTCCAGGGTGAAAAGGTTCAGTTCCTCAGTTTCTCAGTAGGACATTCCCTTCAGACCTGGAATAAGTCTGCTTGCTCTCCTCTGAACTGCCTCTAGAGCAGCGATATCTTTCTTGAAGTGTGGAGCCCAGAACTGTCCACAGTATCCAGATGAGCTCTAACTAGTGCATTGTACAGTCTGAACATCACTGCCCTTGTTCTCAATTCTACACTTTTGACAATATACCCTAGCATTGTGTTTGTCTTTTTTATTGCTTCCCCACACTGTTTGGATGGAGAAAGTGAGGAGTCCACATAGACTCCATAGACTTCATCTAGATCTATTCCTCCCATAGTATAATTATAGTGCACATTTTTGTTACCTGCATGTTATACCTTGCACTTGTCCACATTGAATTTCATTTGCCAGGTGTCAGCCCACAACTTAAGTCCCTTTGAGTAACCTGTGCTGCCGAGATTGTATCTGCTGAGCCACCTATTTTAGTATTATCTGCAAATTTGACAAGTTTGCTAACTATCCCAGAGTCCAGATCATTAATATAGATTAGAAAAAGCAAAGGCCCTAGTACTGATCCCTGTGGAACTCCACTAACAACCTCACTCCAGTTAGAAGCGACTCCTCTAATCGACACCCTCTGTTTCCTAGACATCAACCAATTCATAATCCATCTACTTACATTACCCTGAATGCCTACAGCTTCCAATTTGAGGATCAGTCTTTGGTGTGGAACCTTATCAAAAGCTTTCTGAAAATCTAAGTATATCATATCATATGCTTTCACATGATCTACAGCTGCAGTTTTGTGTTAAATTTTTTTAAATAAATTAGTAAGACTTGATCTGCCTCGTCTAAACCCACGTTGACTATCTCCAAGAATATGGTTTTCAATAAGATGCTCCTCTATTTTCTGTCTAATCATTTTTGCCAACATTTTAAAGGTGATGCAGGTGAGACTGATTGGTCTGTAGTGAGACTGATGGGTTCCTTCATGTATAAGTTTGAAAGATAAGGTCACTCTGTGGAGGAGAAGACTGAAATTCAATTCCTCTGATGTTGTTTTTCCTAATACTTTTTGTTGCTCTTCAAACATGTTGTTTCTAAATAATTATCAAAATCTGTGATGTTTTTTTTCTTCTTTCTTTTAAAAGTTAGACAATCTCCTGCACCACAGTTGATCGGATAAATCCCCATCTAAATATATTCTGTCTGTTAGGGAAAGGGAGTTGAGACCCACAATGAATCCTTTGCTGGGATAAAGTACTGCTATAAATATGTATTACAGCATATTCTCAAAATTGTCTAAATACTAAATGAATTAAATCATAATAACAATGAGATTTTTAATGTGTCTTGAATGGCTGTTTATTTTTTTCGTAATGATTCTTTAGTGTTCCATATGTCTTCCTTAGGAATTTGTGTTTCAAATACGCAGTGATTTAATGCTAAAATGTATTAAAGGGTAATTAAGCATACCATTGCTCAGTGTGACAGTAAATAGCATACCACATGCTTCCTGTCAGGGTATCATGCTGATAAATGGAGCATGGCTCATTCTGATTTTTATTATTATTATTATTTTTATTGTTATTATTATAATCTCTCTCATATCAGATGCACAGTAGCACTTTGAAACGGTTCTCTGTAATTATCCTGCCAGGTGGTTGTACAGCCGAAAAAGGGTTTGTTCAGTCTTTTGTTTCCCACTAAATAACTATCTGAAAGTTTTAAAGTGACAATTGAAAAGGTTAATGCTAAGACACATGGTAATTTCATGGTAAAGTCAAGCAAAAAAACAAAACTACTTTGCTTTAATGATTTTCTTCCCAGACCCAGTATCTTTGTGGCATTAATATTAGACTTTTTCTGGAGTTCTCAAATGATGATTTAAAAGGGCATTGTTTTTAAACAAGGGTATTAAGTCATAAATGCTAACAGGGGTTGATAAAACCAGCTTCTGAAATTAAGTCTACAGCTCATTGTATGGATTCTGGAGTGTCATGTTTTGCAGCATCCACCACTCGCACAGGTATATATCTTCATTGCGCAGTATGAGTGCTTTTGTGCGGTACAATGCTAGCGTTCTGATACTTTTTACCAAATCTTTGAATGGAGTTTTTAAATTAGTCCCTGGTGTTTATTTTATGAGTAGTGGGAGTCTGGTAAATGGACGATTTGACAGCCAGGTTGGCAGATGAGATACAGTTGGGCTCACATGGGAATAAGGTTGGCGCTGTGCGAGGGCTGGAGCCTAAAATTGTCTGGAAACCCGATGCGAGGGCAGTAGACACATTTCTGCTGGAGGAGGTAAAGTGCCTCAGCCTGCGTGGATTTAAAGGCCTAAATCTTCTGTGCCATCCCATCCCTCAGCACAATAAGTGTGGCAGCCCATGACTTCTGTTTCTCTACACCTGGTGACAAAAATAATGATTTAGTGGTGTTTTGCCATAAAGTTTTGTTTTAGATTGGGCATTTGTATGAGGCAACACATTTAGACAATTTTTAACATGATACCATTTATGATACATATATTCTCTATTAATAGTAAAATATTGGAAGCAGAACTGTGGGTCAACCAGTCCACAATAAGCTGTGCTGAAGCAGTTCCGTTAATGAGACAGAACTGATTGATTTTAAAGACCACCAATAGTTTGGTCACTGTTTAACTGCTTTAGAGACTAATCCTTTGGCCTTGGAAGTGTTTTTTTGCCCACATGTTATGCAACACTTCAGGTAGGAGTGTTGTATTCCAGTCTATTGTGTGCATGTCTAAATGGCTGGATTTCCTAGCACCTTTTTTCTCAAGTTATGTAACAAATTGAAGAGGCTCATGAAAAACCCTTTATTGCAGCCCTGCACTCTTATACAGTTATTGTCAAAGGTGTTCACAACTTCACACCCTTCATTTCAAATGTCATTTGGTGAGTCTTTTAGCTAAATAACTTTTAAACTGACATCTTTTCATAGTTTGTTGAACACTGAAATAAAGATCCTAGTCGATTGAACGGAGTTAAGATACGGGGAGTGTAAACACTGGAGTGGAGTCAGTACTCAACAATCTGTTGGCTTAGTGAACAATATTTATTAAACTAACTGAATCAACAATTAAAGCTCATTCAAATGAAGGATATAAATAAGTATGAGTCCAGCTGTATGTAGGCTATATGTGGATATGGAATTTAAATGTGTAAATGGTTGGAAAACTCCTTTATTTGATAAAACAAAGTTAAGCTGATGTTTTAATTTTTTCCCTCTTCATACTAAACATGCCGTCTGTTGTATAGTTTATTTCCAATTAACACTTCTGCTCAGGAACATAATGCTCCAGATTTGCTCCAAATATGTCCCAGTAAAATTCTGAAAAGTTTTAGCTCTTTCACTGTTTCAATTAGCCTACAAAAACATGCATATGATAGTCAAATGAACTTGAATAGTCTTGTTTTGGGAATGCAATACTCAAGGGCTCTTTTTTTGCATAAATAGCCTGCATGGTTAATATATCTACCTCTAAAATCCTAATACCCAGGAAAGAAAATGCATAATGAGAGGACTGCACGCCGCACAATATTTAACATGTTTAAATATTTTTTCTGTCAATCACGGCTAAGAGATGTTCATCTAGAATCATCCAGAATCTCTTAAAATACCCAAAGGAACCTTGAAAAAAATACAATGTATAATCACTGTCATTCACTGGTGTCAGATTTTTAAGGTACTGAACTCTTGTCTTTAACCCCCATGTATAACATTGATACCAATGCAGTGACCTACACTATTACTTCATTCCAACTATTCAAACCTATCTTATTTACCTCAAATCTGAACCCACATTACAAAATGATGGTGCTGTCCATTGCTGTGTGCTGGGCATTATGATTGACCAGGGTGACAATATTTATTTCAGTGCAGATGTAACACAACCTGATATAATTTGCTCAATCAGCTTGTGTTGTCCAATTATTGAACTGCTCAAAGTGACGGAGACTCAATTCTGTGTTGTCTTCTGGGGAATCAACTATTAAAAACTAAAAGGTTTTCTCTTATTAAGTGACATTTTTGTGCTGATATGTCACTAACCCTATTTGTAATGCTCCCATCCATGTTTGTCTTTGTCATGTGTGGGGGATGGAGCATCTGTGATCTTTGAAGAGTTGTCTGTCTGATATGACCCAGTTGTGTCCATTCTTTTGTTTTCTTGCTGCTTCAAAGGTTTTATTTTATTTTGTCACTGTCACTGACTGACTGGTGAGGTGAAAAAATATTTGGTATATTGGTAGGAGTTCTTATTAACAATCAGTGTTCGGATACAAAAACAGCAAAATGAGGTATTCTGGGAAATGTGTAGACACACATTACATTATACTTATAAAAGCAACAGTATAAAGCATTTGTAGTGTTTTTGAAACCTGTAGATCTGTGCAGTTATGTACATTTTGAGAACCGCATTGTTTTGTCATTGTCTTAAATGACTGATTTCTAACATTGCAATAGAGTGACTTGTTAGTGTCACATATTGATGAAGTGTGTTTTACTGTTTTTTTCCTTATTTTTATTGTTCATTAGAATTTCTCCGCTTTTTCTTGTTGAACACATTTTATATACTGTAGAAACAGGCTTGTCAAATTTGTGACCATAGAAATCATTTCAGTTATTAGTTTTTCAAAAACCATAGATTTGTATTATCTCACTGATTTGTGTCTCAGACAAGTTTAAAGAGATATGTCTGTAGCCCCAATTGAATTCTTATTAAAAATGTAAAACCTTACATGGGTGGCTCTATTAATATGTCCATTGAAGCGTATCTGTTTCTCTAAAAAAACATTCAACTTTAATCTGAGTTCAAGAATTCCAAGCACAACCTCAACATATTGAAATAAAATAAGAGTAATCGGGGAAAGTCAGAGTTGTGTGTCTTGAGGCGTTATTGCATAGGCTGACAGTTGACATATACATAGCTTTTATCAGCATTTCCTTGGTTACCAGCGAGGAAAATGGCACCTGGTCATGTTTCACAGTAGATCTGTAAAATATTTCAGATGCTATGGAATTCAACCTGTTATCATTAACATTGTGGAAGTGGTTTTCCCTCTACTGCAAATAGACTGCCTGTTGTGTTTCTCTACAGTAAAATATTGCTTTACAAATGATGCAGAGACATGAAACATTATAATTTAAATTAAGTTATTCAGAACTCAACTGTAATTCAAAGCAGAAGACTCCAGTTTTCCAGTACGGGCTTGCCAGTTCCCTTCTCTAGATAATTGATATTTCTTCTCTGTTTGGTAATGCCGTTACCTGAAGCAGCGCAGTAATGGAAATATTTCACTCATCAGGATTTTTTCCTAACTATGATGGCTTGTCTAGTAACCCTAGTTAGTACTGAAGGGAGACCCAGAAAGGTGCCGCTGTCAAGCAGATGTTAAAATCATGTCAGAAGAGGAACTCTGCACTTTACAGCCTTCAAGGTACTCATTTTACTTAAGCATCCTCATACATTTGCATTCATGTAAAAAAGCTAAGAAAAAGTCTGCTCCTGATATTAAAATGAGCTCAACAATATGAAAATATTTCAGTTTTTATTAAATGTTTCATACAGAGAATACCAAAACAAATGTGAGACCTGCCAAGCATGGAAGAAATGATAGATGGATTCAAAAGCCTACCTCAAGATCCAAGCAGGAGATTACTAACTACTGAGACAAAGACACGGGCAACCAGCACGGCTCAGATTGAGAACTTAACATTTACATTAAAAAAACATCAACAGATTTGTCATCTCTGCCTGTTAATCATGTTTAAAAGCCTAAAGGCTTGTCAACAGTAACCTTCCTTGAAATTCTTACAATTTAAAACTAAAGAGATGTGGGGGAGGTGGGTTGTTTCTTCCTAAAAATATACTGTCACACTGGGCAGGGCAGTGTGTTACCCAGGGAACGAGGGAGCGTGATCTGCGAGTGTGGGAATTCGCTGGTGCGGGTAGAAGACACAGATGCCCTGTCTCTGTGCAGAGCTTTCACTACACCCAGGTTTGTTAGCCAGGTTGGGCGGACAGCCAGGCCATTTGTCGACAGGTGGTACAAGCAGGGGGTCAGGTTAATCCGGTGTCCAGATCCAAAACTAGGTCATTAGCCAGAGTCTGTTGAGGTAACCGATGCCGTTATTAGTTGCTCTGCGACACATGTACGACACACACTGCTCACTCTCCTTGTCCTTTGTCATGGCACAATGTTCATAACGTTCGTATCGCAGTTGGCTTTATAGTGTCGGAGAAAGGGTCTCCTGTCCCCCCTTGTCCGTTCCCTCCTCCGGCGCTAGACGGTTGGAGATTGGAGTTTACTTCACCTGTTAATGTAGTCCGGGTTTGTAGAAAAGAGAAGACACGGGCTGGGATGCAACGTCCTTCTATGACGTGAATCTGGACCATGTTACAATACATATCACTGTTTGTGGTTTATCATGAACAGCAGAACTTCATAAATGCTTTAACAGTTTTCATGGCCAAGTCTATTTGTTATCCCATCTAATCCCCTGTAAAAAATTACAAGAATGTGTGCACTCTTCATTTGCTTGTTTGTCTGTTTTGAAATAGTTGAATTCTGACTGTGCAGATACTTCTTCTCAAAATTGAGTTTGTAGCTATTAACACAACCCCTGTAGAGCGGTAATGTTAGAATTATTACAATACACGAGGAAGCCCTCATTTGCAATATTGTGTCAATTCTGGTTACCATGTTACAAAAATGAGATTAATTGCCCCATTAAGAGTTCATACAAGAGCAACCCGAATAATTCCTCGTCTCAAAAGAAGGTCCAGTACAGTCAGGTTAACAGAACAGAGGAAATACCAAGAGGATTTGACAAGGTTAACCTAGGGACTAGCTCAACCACTAGGAAGGACTGGATGACACAAGTGGATATGGTAAGCAGGGAGAATTAGGATTGAAAATAGGAGGCTCTCACTTCTACTATGACTTGTAGGGGTCTGGAATAACTACCCAGCCAGATTGTTGAAGCTGACTCACTGGGATCTTAGGAGAAGGAGCTGGATGAGACTGTGGCATTGATCAGCTGTTAATCAAATGAGCAAGATGAGCTAAATGTCCTTTGATATGTGTGATTGATCATGTTATTCCTGCAGTATAACCTATATGGCACAAGATGAAACTAATTTACAGGTTTATTTTACTATGCAGGTCAGTTATGTATACACACAGACTTTCCAGATATTTGATTGATGTGCTTCCAATACATATAGATTCCTAAGACCAAATATAATGATAATTCAAACATTTTACATTCAGTGTAAATCAGAGACAAAATAAGGGTCCAACTTTTGTAGACTTGTACTGTATCATAATTAAGGACAAGATTAGAATAGATATAAATATATGCTTCACAGGCAGAACTTTTAGCTAATTGCAACACTATTTGTAGCTTTAATAATAATATGTTCTTTGCAGAAATTTCTCTAAAATATATATACTGTCCAGACAGGCAGTTGGGTATAAAATGTGAAGGTCGATTTTATTAGATCATGGAATTCAATTTCTGCTGTAGGGAAATCACTTGAGCTTTTACACTTATGATTTAAAATGCCAATGGAGCCCTTAATCAACATAAAACCTGTTTATTGATACATTAGCATAATGGTCTTCTTGAAATATAATGCTATTTGTTTGGGGGCAGGGAGTTAGTTTATTTTTTGATTGCAAAAATGTTCTTAGTGGTTTTCACCAAAGAGTTAATTTTCTATCCTTGCCAGGCTAGTGTTACTATAGCAACTCAAGAGAGGCACAGCAAGTAACTATTCAGAATATGTTCTGTTGTACTTTTGTTAAAATATGATATTCTGTTCCATGTCTTAGTTCAACATCTTTATTATCACATAGGTTTGCTGGTGCTGGCCAACTTAAAAAGAGCAAATCATGATTCTGTGATTTATATCAATGGATTTTCAGCTTTCTTAATGTTAGTCTCTGTAAAGAGTGTCAGCATCAATAATTCACTTTAATCATTATGTATTCATTCACTTAAGTAGGCATGGAACATCTCAGCTATCCTTACGTACATACATTTGTCTGTGATTTGAGTTTAAATGAAAAAAAAAACAATTCGGAAGATCTACATATACAAGACAACGAACAGATATACTATGATGCTGTAATGGTTTTAGAGATACAAGATTTAAAAATAATTGTCAGAGTCCAATAAATAATTGTAATAAAGGAATATTTTAAGAAAACATTAATCTGACTAAAGAAGATGTTCATTTTGATGGTCTGAATGTGAGCTCCGGAAATGGGCTACTGCACTTTCTGGTTCTTATCTAACTAACAAGAAGATATCTGTATCAAAGTGCTGTGCAATGGATAAGGGAAGCAGACACCAGTTGTGCCTCCTAATAGTAGGAGGTGAGGTATGTTCTTGTACTACATAGTGTTTGAGAAACCTGGGAAGAAATTTGGGAAAATGCTGTGCTATCTCATACAAACATATGAAGTTTCTTTATCTGTATTTTTTGGCTTTTTGGGGTGAGTGCTCAGATGACCAAGGGAGCAAATATATTCAAGACACAACTTTTCATTAGCAGTTCTGGTTTTAATTTCTGAGCTGTATTATTGCTAAATGCATTTTTTGATCTTAAAAGATTGGTGGAACATAAAAGGTCTTATTAGCATCAAAGAAACAAAGTTTACATGATTTCATGGACTTACAGTATTGTGGCCAGATACCATTTCTCGTGCTCATTGTTGAAAAAGTCAAAGCATAAATACCAGGCTGCGTTTGTATGCTCCAGTTGAATAGCCCATGAATGGTACTCCAAATTAAATGGGACAGATTGTTTCAGTGGTAAAGGCCAATGAAACAAAACTATAATCATTTTCTTCAGCAAACTGGCCATCCAGCTGTTGATAATACAGGAAGGAAGTTGAATGTTAATTAGATGTCAACACTAATTATGGTGATCATGTTTTTTTTTCCTACCATGGCCTTTGGGAAGGAAAGAGCTTTATTTGCAAATGTGTTAAAATGAATGAACTGAGTTTGAGGAGAAGTTTATTACAACTAGTATTAAATTATACTGTTTGCTTTAGGGTACTGAATTTATAGACACATTGCTTGTTTATTTTAAATTGTGGTTGCTTTCTGCAGTTATCCATATTTATTTAATGTGCAATTTTGTATTTCAGGTAACATTCTGTGTTTGTAATATTTGCTGTGGTAATTTAAAACTGTAAAGCGAGGAAAAGATCAAATGTCAAGCTATGTATGAAGACATAAATTATCATTTTAACTCACTCATTAAAATGTTTTATTTTTCTACCCACTTTTTTGTGTTTTGAATGTTTTTTAAAGAGAAGAAAGCAATGGCAAAAAAATATATTGAGATGTCTGTTCTAGAGATCAAGTAGAAGGGATCTAAGAGCATTGATGAGAAGGATTAATGTCTACTTCATTCATACAGATTGATAGTCCAGAATGATGTTAACACTAGAAGCTACCCGAACACGGAAAGCATGGAACGCACACCAAGTTCATTTCCAATTTAATGATAGCTCTACCCAAAAATTCAAATAAGTATTTTTTAATTCCATCTTTTAAGACATGTCATGTGCATTGTGATACTATGGAATCAACCAACATTTATGAGAACATCCCAAC
The DNA here is from genome assembly GCF_036373705.1 of Amia ocellicauda. Taxonomy (NCBI): domain Eukaryota; kingdom Metazoa; phylum Chordata; class Actinopteri; order Amiiformes; family Amiidae; genus Amia; species Amia ocellicauda. The sequence continues at coordinate 6,842,482 of NC_089852.1, forward strand.
AGCGTCTTCCACCCATAATCAAAGCGATCTGATTGGTTAAATATGTCTAGTAGAAGAAGGGGGCTTCTCTCAGGGTTTCGGATATTCAGAAAGAGCTCATGACATCTAGCTGTCTGAACATGAAGCTTGAGTTGCTGTTCATGTTTAGCTAGAAGTGTTGGCCTCAGTTGGGGAGATAGAAGGTTAGGGGGTTAATTTATTAGCTTTTCCCGTTTGGAGGCCTCATTGTGAAGCCAGCTAAAACCCGAATAGTGATCTAAGCCTAGCCCAAGGTGGATATTAGTACATCAAGGTACTATGCAGGTTAAACCTGCTCTTGGCTTCGGGCCATGTGAAAACTCAGTGGAAGGCTTTTGTTTCATCGTGTTGTGTTCTGCTAGGACAGCATTGAGCATTGCTTACACAACAACAGGAGGGAGCTTGCATGATAGGCAGTGTATTTACCTTTAAATATCAGAAATTATGTTTTGTATCAGTTCGCACATTGGCGGCCTTTTGAGTTCACGAAAACCATCAGAATCTGTCCATGTTTGATGAGTGGACAGTGCTGGTGTGTGTTTATGACAACAAAAAACAGCCCTTGGCCTACATGAGCTGAAGGTCAGTGTAGTATTACCACAGTGTCCTTATGTCAAAATCAAAAGCACGAGACTAACTAGTGCAATACTGCTTTAAAGAGAGAGAAAAAAGACTACTTAATCTTTTTTCTCCTGTCAGGAACATGATGGCTTCCAGTAACATTTTTTAATAGCAGGGAGAGAGATGATGTCATCCTTACCTGATAAAGACATGTGACATAAGTTTTGGTGAACGCAAAAGAGATCACAGCTTCTTCTCATATTTGTGCTGATCTGTTCTTCTGATTTTATTTTTTTTATTTTATGTTGCATGTAAATACAATTTTGATAAACCCAGAAGTTTCTCCCTAATGTATTAAACCGGTCAAAATTTTCAGTCAAATTAGATGGAATAACATCCCAAATGGCTTGTAAATAGTGATTTTCTATATAGTTTTGTATTAATTTGTACGTATACGCATGCACATGCATATACACACACACACTACTTTTGGGACACAAGACTATATCCATGCCAATAAACTGATTTGTATTCCACTAACCAAGTTGTAATTGAAGTTATTTGGTTTTACCCCAGCTCCTAGTAGATAACATTTCAAATAATTACATCATTACCACACACAGTGTAGCTTAGGCAGCCACCTCCACAACGGGCCCGGGAAAGGTCAAAATTCCTGAAGCTATGGAGATGGCAGCAGTTCATTAAGTAAGCAACACAATGAGGTTAGCTTCGAAGTACAAATAGAAATGAAGAAAGCAATGCCTCCATCATAACTGACCTAAGAGAGTACACTATCTTGTGAAAATGTTCAAGAGGCTTTTAAAAGAGTTGTGGCTTTTGAAATGGGTTAACCCTTGGGATACATGGTTGTTCAGAAGACTGCTTTACTCATGAGCAATAAGTCTTCATAGCTCTTAGCGATTTGCTTGAATGTTTAACATTTAGGCAAGGATGGAATTAGGAGTATACAATGTGTTTCTCAAATAAAATGAATTGTATATTCTGAAGCATTTCTCGTTTGTATTGAATGTAAATACAAAAATACCACAGAGTATGTTTTTTAAGTTTACACTCTAATTTAACACTCTAATTACCCCACTATTTTATTAATTACAAAAATACTCTTCGTGGCTTATATTACTTTATTTTTGTGTATATATAACAGAGTAAAAAGTAAAACATAAATAAATAAACCATGGGTATTTATACCTACTAAATTCTTAACAAATCCTGGTGGTCTGTTTCACATACAAACAAATAAGCAAAACATGTAATGTTTTGGAGGCTTTATTATTTGTTTAATTTTAATTTAGTCAGATTAATGGTTTGCTTATACAATGTAATAAATAATGTAATTTTGTCTGCAGTTTGTTTTTGAGTCGGGGGTTCATACTAATCCAAGGAAATGTCATGGAACAGAACAAGCATTCCAGAATTAGTCTCACTAAATTGTGATGTATTAGGTAATTAATTTTGACACACACTATAGCAAGAGTGCATTACATTATTACTGACAATAAAAATGTAAATGCTGTCTACAAATAAAACAACAACTTTATATGTATACAGCCATGAGCTATTTTGATCCTATTTGGTTTTAAATCAACAGTGCTGTGCTTTCCAATAGGATTTTTACTATTCTTCTGGCAGAGAGTCATTCAGGTTTCTCCTTTGGTATCTAAATCTAATACGATGTAATTGTGCTTCGGGGGATAATTTGCATTACCTGAAATGTTTAATCATAAATGCAAGCCATTAGTGAGTTGGGATTTTCGGAAAACACAAAAGAGAATTGGCCTTCCCATTGTGGGAAGTGTCTGTGGTGCTTCTGTTGAAATTGCTTGTAGTCAGTCCCACTATAATATGAGTGCTTTGTCAGCCCTCAGCAAATAAGGCAAAGCCTGCTGCCTGATAGGTGTATCATCTCACTTTCCCTCAGCATTGATTTCTTGCTTCTTTATTTACTTCATAAAAGAGGGAAGCCGAGGCAGACAATCCTGCACTGTCTTTGGAAAGCATCTTTGGGAATCTTTTTTATTAGTATGAGAAGGTTGCTGCGGCTCTTCTGTGGCGTGAAGCTGGATTATACATTGTTTCTTAAATGTGTATGGTGATATTTGCTCCGGTAAGTTTTTAAGTTGCTATGATTTTAGTTTGTCTGTGTGAGGGAAAATAAAATAACAGGCAGCAATACATGTAAGGTATTTAAGATGTATTAAGATGTTTGTAAATATATATAATATATATACAAGTAAATATTTAGAAGCTGTTACTTTACTACTACTAAATTATATTTAAGTGTCGTTCTGTATAATGTAGTTTTGTTGTGCATGAGTCTTATCTGAAGGGATAAACTGCACTTATCTATCTATAGATGGATAGATATGTAAAGCTTTTGTTCTCCCTATTATAAAACGTGACTCATTGGCTTACAACACCAACAAATGCATTGATATTTGGATCATGTTACTGAGGATAATATCATGTAAAATTGTTGTCAGTATGAAATAAGCAAAATATCATATTGCAATGCAGATTACTTTTACTGAGCACTGCGGAACAGTTTCATCTCTAGTCTAGCTTTACTGGCTGGTTATCAGTAAAGATCACTGATATTTAACACTTTGTTTTAAAATCTCTGTGAACACTGTTAACTGTACATCAGGGTCTGTGATAATTGTACAGCTATTGAGTCAGTACATTTTCCTAGCTACCCCATTATTTTAATGTCTGCAGTCTGCAACAATTTAAATTATTCATTTGTTTTACAGCCATATTTGGCACACATTATCTTGGTAGTAATTCTTGATATCATTCAAGGTTTTTTGCTTGAATCAGTGTGTTGATCAATTGAAATGTCATATTGATACATTTAAAGCACCTTATATCCATAAATATCATTTGTTTTCACATAAGCGAGGGTTTAAGAAGAGCTAACTTGTGAAAAAAATTTTTTTATTAAAGAAGCCCTTCATCGAATAACAAGTTAAAACTTAATCAAAATATCACTTCATCCACATACTCCTCATCTTGTTTTTCCTCTCAACTGATTAGACCAAAGTTGTAATAAGTACCTGTTGGGCTTTTATCTGCTGCATATGTAATCTTCTGTGCACAGGAGCATTAGCTCCATTGTATTTCCAATGAATTATGTAAGATAAAATAGGCTGTATCTTATATAATCTTTTTAATTCACACACATATAAATATTCACTATTGAATTATTGCAATGAATTTGCCCCACATTACATGATAATTTGCATTTGTTCCTAACTGTATAGGAGAAAAACTGTTAATTAGTCCTAATGAATGTGTTCTTTAATGATTCCTTATAAGCGAATATTAATTAAAAGTGTGTGGCATAGGTCACATTTCTTTGAACATGTGTATTCTTTTTATTGTCTTATCTGCCAGTGTATGTCTCACTACACAACTAATTATAAGGATATTTATCAGAAGAATATTTGAATTGCTATGAAATCATCCACTTGAGTGGAACTTATTCTCTGTTTAGAAACTCGCCAATTTAAAATTGTATTGCACGTTTTAAATGTCTCAAAATTCTATGGCAAAGTGTACATATTATGTAACCTTTCAATTGATAATGTATGAATACTCTGATAGTCACACTTGAGGGGAGACCGGCAAACCTTAATAAAACCCAGCTAAGGGCGGAAGGCCATACATGAATCATTGTCCAGTGCAAGATTTATTTACTTAAAATGGCATTTTAATAGTGGAAATGTTTCAATAGCATTTTACCTCAATTGTGTGCAATTATCTATTTTAATGTAGAATAAATGTCTATCTCAGAGAGCTGACAGCTTTCATAAAATGATTAACTGAGTCATGAGAGTCCAGTGGAAATCTTTAAAAAGACTGTTGTTTGGCTGACCAATTAACTGCTGCAACATGCAGAGAAGGAGCATATGGTAAGATACCATGGCTATACATTTGTTAAGATATAATAATTTATTATTAAGAGTTATTCACAAGTAGTATTGAAATGGTAAGAAATTATAATGCAATGCAACAAACAAAGAAAAGTCAGCTGCTATGAAAACAATAATTGAGAATCTAAATGATTGTCAACAGAAGTACAACAGGTTTTGAGATGATGTATTGGCCTCCAAAGTCCCCAGACCTTAAACACACTAAAATGTTATAGGATGATCTTGACAGGAGAGTGCAACCGGCTCTGGGAATTATGTATTGCTGCGGTAAATTTATGAAGAAGATTTTCTAGAACTACTTTTATGCTACCTCCTGCTATGTCTTTGAGCTTATATAGGGTGCATTTTCCGAGCTGCAAATTGCATGGTAACCTTATTGTCAGAGAATACATTTGAACATCAAAACCAGGAATTTGATTATAAGTCACACAATGCAGACCTTGCAACACAGAGCTACTTCAGTGTACCTGTGTGATTATCATACATAAATAATCATTGAAACACCAGCCTTGCCATTGCCTTTGTATGCATATGTATGGGTTCAAAGTTATGTAGCCATTTGTATATTGTAAAGTTTCCTCAGTTCTGGAGGAGATTTGAGTGCCTGTATTTTCTTTATTGAGTCTAAAGTAGCATGCTTTGTGGTGCTGGTTGAGTGACAAGAATAAAAATCCTCCATATTATATTTCTCAGCCACATTACAAGTTCGCAATCTGTTTGCCTCTGAATTTCGGATCATGTGTTTTTGTGTATTTATGTGTGTGTGTTCAGACTCAAGGGGGAATAGGGCTCAGCTTGTAGTGCGTGATATGTCCTATATCCCGGCTCCCTGTGCCCGAAAGATCTCAGGGGGTGCAGTCAAATGCTGCCAGGGCTGAGTGGGGATCTTCTGTCTGGCCCGGCGACAGAGAGACTGGGCTTTATCACAAAAAGGCTGTGCCCATCCTAGGGGACACCAAAGCAAAACTAGGAACACATTGCCAAAATAAGTGCATTGCTTGGTGCAGCAGCTGTTTTGGAGGAAGTGTGTCTGTTGTCATGGTCTGCTCTGGACTGGTTTAGGTGGATGTTGCTGAAATTCAACTTGAATAATAAATGGCTGCTCTGGGTTTATTATTATTATTATATTATTATTATTATTATTATTATTATTATTATTATTATTATTTCTTGGCAGATGCCCTTATCCAGGGCAACTTACAACATAAGTGCAATACAAAGTGCAAGAATACAGTTAAGTACAAGGCATCAAATATTACAAATTCAAATTTACATTAAACAGAGCAATTCAAAATATAATACATTTAAGGGCTATGCAAATATTTGCTGGTTGTAAATTTGTTTTTAAAAGTGAATGGTAAAATATGATTGTTTATCTTCTGCTATTTCTTTGTTTTTACTTTTCAATTATCTTAATTCTCTCTATCTCCCTAATGTATGTATATATGTGTGTGTGTAATTTGTGGCCTAGGATCCTCCATTTTCAGTGGTAGAAGGATTTTTTTCATTTTCATTTCAAGATTACAGATGATGATATGCCAAAAAATGTGTGGATGTATCTGTATAATCATAAATGGCCTTGTCTTCAATGAAACTACTCCCAGAATGACACATTTTGATAAAGTTGCATACATTATAAGGGCTTAAATGCTTCAGGTCTTCATTTAGCACACATTATATAACTCTTGGGTTCAATATATTTTATGCCTGACAGTAGAATTAAACACTTCACAGCAATAACTCATTACATTCTCATATTTCCCTTAATAGAGTGCTACATGGTTGAAATCCAAATTTCAAAGAAGAGGCCATGGTATTATTTATCAACGGGAGATATTTAAAACTGCAACTCTGTAGGATATGATTATTTTATCATATTATTTGAAGAGCTTATGTTAAGCATAAGTGTTGTTGGTATTTCTGTCATTTTTCTGGGATTATCCATTTGTGAGTGTTGAGGTTCTACTGAATGCAAACAGTAGGCTTTCCGTGTTGCATTATAACCCATACAGATGTTTTAGATGTTGGATCCCTTCAATTATATCTGTCCAATAAACTTTTGAAGATTTAACTGCTAGAAGCATGTGGACTTCCTTCCATAAAGGAAACCTGTGTCTTATTTAATTAGTTCTAGTTCTTAGGTTTGGTAACATAGATTGAATTCAATTATGTGTTAGTGTGTGAACAGTTTTAATTTAAATGTATCACAACCTTATCCTTTTAGCAGCACTCAAAGGCAAACGTAAGTGTCTAGTGGTAAATTACAGCAGCTCAACTTTATTTGGCTTTTTAATTGAGAGGAAATTACTCCATCATAGCCTAAGGAAAGTGACATGGCATTCGTTATTGTGGACAAATGCAAAGTTTAGAAGAGATTATCCTTCAGCAACATTTAACAATAAAGTGTATTGATTGCACAAGACAGTGACAATAGAATATACTGTAAATTAATTAATTACATATAGCTCTTACATATTCTGTTACATTATCTCAGTTATTGTCAGGTACTGCAGTATTTCAAATTGGCTGGAGTTTAATATGAAGTTAACCCTTTTCGTGTGGTAACATTATCAGGTCCTTCTACTATTTTAATGACACAGGGGTGGAATTCCTGTCTGCATTTGCTGTGTTTATCGCATGAAACAGAATGAATGCGATTATAAAGTGTAATTATACAGCAGATGTGGGATGCACAGTTTTGTGAAGGGAAAACAATGAGCTGAGGTCAGAATGACTGAGTCTCATTGGAATTCACTGTTATTCAGATTAACAAGGCACATTTGAGGTCAAATTGATCTAATATAATTAAGAGTAGTCAACATGCTTTAAAAAAAATGCATTAGTAATTGTATCAGTGAGGCAGAAAAACAGCTGAATTTCAAAGTAAAAGATCAAAGATGCTCTTCCTGCCTTACCTAACAGTGGGATCCATAAAATGAAACTTAGGTTATATGCGGTTTTAAATTAAATTTATTCATAAGCCCAAATCCCATTCATAAATTACTTCAATGGTTTGATTTATTTTCATATTCCACCTGTCCAAAGATGATTTGCATCCAATTGACACAACTTGTCTTTTTAGTGAAAGTCAGCAGCTTTCTTTGAAGTTAGAGTGTATGAGCATTCATAATTTATAGGACAATATAAAATGTAATCTTCCAAATATTCAGTTGAGGGAAGTAATGCTCTGGAAGGCACACATCGTTTGGTATGAAATGTAGATTTATTCTAATAATTTGATCCTCTGTACGCTTTAATTTGATACACTTCAGATGGCTGCATTTTACTTTACACTTAAATTCAATGTATACCCAATTAAGGGCTTGTAGCAACCAAATTATTGCATCACAGCAGCTCCTGCCTCTTCCAGATCAATACTACAGAGCTTTGATAGACATCCAGGTAGTTCAGAAAAAACAAAATCTGAAGTGTCCTATTAATTATAAAGGCCATTGCATCAAAAGGGTTAGATCAAACAGCTGAAGTGTCTTTAATTTATAATGCATGTAATTGAGTCTGACAGTCATTTATTAGGTTTGTCATAATGGGAAGCAAAAATAAAATCGTGTAGGTATACTCTAGCCTTTCAGTGACAAGCACAACATGCAAAAAGCATTAATTTGTTGCTATGGATCAAATGAGCTGTATCTCAAATCTTTATTGAAACCAGTGGGGAAAAATTAAGTATTTTAAAGGTTATAATTCAGTGACTTCAGTGGATTGTTTTTAATCTGTATAACATTTTGCCTCCTTAAAAGCGATGTACTCATGTACTTCACAGTTTTTATTTTATAATTTTGTTATTTTGCAACCTGAAGGGTGCAATTCTGATGTTGCATTTCTCAAAGCAACAAGTGCTTGAACTCTTGGGCTTTTGGTTTACTGCCCTCAAAGACATAAAGCTATATGGTCTTTCTAGGTCATTTGATTTGGGGTGAATCTGATGCTTTGTAAACTTTGCCAGTTAATCTCCATATTTCTACGTTACAGCAACTTCGAAATAGGACTGTGCTAAAGGCAGAACTGCAAATTTACCTTGGAGTCTAAATGCTTTAAAAAACATGTATCCATTGATATCACTGTTGCATTATTAATATATGTATCATTATAATACATTACTGCAATATCTGTCACCACCACTTCTTGAAAACATTTTGTGCTCTACTTTATCTCAAACTTTATAATTGTCAGCTTTAGAACTTCTGTTTTGTTGTTTGTTTGTTTATTTTGTCCCTGTAGATATTTTTGCAAAACCTGAAATTAAAACCACAAAACAGATTAATTTCAGCAATATCTTGTTATATGTATGTAGGCATTGAGGTTTATATATACAAAAAATAATAATCTTGGTTTGCTATTGCAATGTTAGTTTTTTGATGCCTAGCCACTTTGATATTCTGACTTCAATATGTCCCCTTGAGGCTTAAAATTTGAAACTGATTGTTAGGTATTTTAGACTTTCAATGTAAAACCACACATTTATTGCGGCCCAATATCTATTGTGATGCACAGAACACATTAGAGAGAGTAGATTTCAGTTCCTGAGAAAGGACTTGCCAAATGCTTGTGGGATCTACCATTTCTAATATGTATTGTATTTGTTATTTATGTAATTCAGCTATGACTTATTGTGAGCTGTTAAATGGAAATGTATGCTAGGTACATATATTTATTAAATTTAACAAAAGTAAGCGATATACACTCACCTAAAGGATTATTAGGAACACCTGTTCAATTTCTCATTAATGCAATTATCTAACCAACCAATCACATGGCAGTTGCTTCAATGCATTTAGGGGTGTGGTCCTGGTCAAGACAATCTCCTGAACTCCAAACTGAATGTCTGAATGGGAAAGAAAGGTGATTTAAGCAATTTTGAGCGTGGCATGGTTGTTGGTGCCAGACAGGCCGGTCTGAGTATTTCACAATCTGCTCAGTTACTGGGATTTTCACGCACAACCATTTCTAGGGTTTACAAAGAATGGTGTGAAAAGTGAAAAACATCCAGTATGCGGCAGTCCTGTGGGCGAAAATGCCTTGTTGATGCTAGAGGTCAGAGGAGAATGGGCCGACTGATTCAAGCTGATAGAAGAGCAACTTTGACTGAAATACCCACTCGTTACAACCGAGGTATGCAGCAAAGCATTTGTGAAGCCACAACACGTACAACCTTGAGGCGGATGGGCTACAACAGCAGAAGACCGCACCGGGTACCACTCATCTCCACTACAAATAGGAAAAAGAGGCTACAATTTGCACAAGCTCACCAAAATTGGACAGTTGAAGACTGGAAAAATGTTGCCTGGTCTGATGAGTCTGATTTCTGTTGAGACATTCAGATGGTAGAGTCAGAATTTGGCGTAAACAGAATGAGAACATGGATCCATCATGCCTTGTTACCACTGTGCAGGCTGGTGGTGGTGGTGTAATGGTGTGGGGGATGTTTTCTTGGCACACTTTAGGCCCCTTAGTGCCAATTGGGCATCGTTTAAATGCCACGGCCTACCTGAGCATTGTTTCTGACCATGTCCATCCCTTTATGACCACCATGTACCCATCCTCTGATGGCTACTTCCAGCAGGATAATGCACCATGTCACAAAGGTCGAATCATTTCAAATTGGTTTCTTGAACATGACAATGAGTTCACTGTACTAAACTGGCCCCCACAGTCACCAGATCTCAACCCAATAGAGCATCTTTGGGATGTGGTGGAACGGGAGCTTCGTGCCCTGGATGTGCATCCCACAAATCTCCATCAACTGCAAGATGCTATCCTATCAATATGGGCCAACATTTCTAAAGAATGCTTTCAGCACCTTGTTGAATCAATGCCACGTAGAATTAAGGCAGTTCTGAAGGCGAAAGGGGGTCAAACACAGTATTAGTATGGTGTTCCTAATAATCCTTTAGGTGAGTGTATGCTTGTATGCTAGTCTGTATTGTACTTATGGTAGAAGAGACATCGCATTGGGACAAACCAATGAGAATGGCATTAGGCATTCCCTGATTAGCAATTGCCGTTAAAGTTATTAACTTTTTTAGGTAATGCATAACATCAGCTACAGTGACTCTAAGGTGGCCTCCGATTTCTACATGTCTATTCCCGTAAACATCCTGATAATCAACTGAAGATGGTTTTAATTGAAAGATGTTGAATATATATTTTGTCACAAGTTCTCTTTTATACAATGAAGTAGTATCAAAGGAATTCAGTTTAAAACTGAATTGTACTGCATATTTTGTCAGTTTATATTTATTTTAAATAAAAGTATAATAGTGTCTAGCCATAATGCCACCCTCATGGTTTCAACTTTTCTCTAGTGTTTTTTAGTATAGTATAGTTTAGTTTAGCATAGGGGGAAATGGTAATTGGGCCTAAGTCTCCATTAAATATACATTTTTCCTGTTATATTCAGATAGTGAACAAAAAATGAAATACCTGGTTAAATGAGGGACTACAAGCATATTGAAAGCAAGGGGCTTCCACACAAGTGGTGCTTAGGGTCATGTTTAAAAATTCTGGACCTGCCTGATTGCCTATAATTAAGGCTAGCCAGGTTGCAAAAGGAGACTTAAGTGGCACTGAAAGTGACTTTCTCAGAGTGCCATAACTCCTCTTCCCTCTGACTTCTTTCCACTCATAAATGATCTCTTGAATTTCAAATATATATTCTGCGACATTTAGAATGTATCTGCCCTCTTTTACCACATCTTTGATAGCATTATGATTAGGGACTGTCGGAGTCCTTTGATCCTGCCTTTTAATTACGGTGGAAGTGATGCATTTCAGTTCCAGCCCTTCTCCACTGTTAAATGTTAACATAACAGCATATCAACATAGCATACAAAATGTACGTACCACAGATAAATCCAATTTCTATTTGGTACTTGACAATCACCTGATTGCTTCATAACAATGCAAGGGGCTGATTATAAATCTTGACAGACTGTCTGTGCACCTCCTCTACCTTTCACTCATGTATTTGGACAAATGTTAATAATTTCAGTCCTAATTAAGGCTACTCAGGGCTTTTCACATTAATCATTCCATAGTCATTTTTTCTTTCATAATTACAGTGTGCTTGTTACAGGCTCTGTGTTCTTACAATGCAGCTGTGACTGTTATATTAGTGACTCACTCCTATTCTGTGCTGGTACCTATTTCTGTTTTTCACCTGGAAATAAAAACACTTTTTATCGCAGATGCACTGATTACAATGGCGCATGGGATTTTAATTGGTGTCACTTTGACTGCTGTTCCTACCATTTATTATATGAAAAGAAAGTGCCTTCAGGTTTGACATGACAGTTGTAGAAGGGGGCAAAGGGTCACCATGCATTTTAACGAATATGCCGAAAAAGTTACAATCTTTCAATTTCACGTTTTTGCTCTGAAAAGATAGTTTCAGTAAGTAACCTATCCGGTTGCCTTCGGCGTGGCATTGAGATTTTTGTCTCTTTAGAACACAGAGCAGGCCTGTGTCAAGGTAGAATTGATTAGTCACAAATATATTTAATCTCTTGAGGAATTACACTTTGAGGCACTGTCATCAACCTTTCAATTGTAGCTTCCCTACAGAATTCACACTGTGGAGTGCTGCATAAACTGGGAAATGTAAAACAAAGAAAAGCAATATAAATTTCTCATTTGCTCAGTACCTGTTAGCATATCAAAGTCCAAATCACAGACAGCTCTGGGAACGTTTTCTCCACATAACCATGATAATTAGAGGGTTGGAAATCTTCTGATACAGGGATGTATCTGCTGCACATCTTGTTCTTCAATTTTGAAAGTTAGCCGGGAAATGGAGAGGCCTTTTTACATAAAAAATGTAGTGCATTTCCATATAAAAGAAAAAAATTGGGTATTTTAGTAAGATAATTAAGAAAAGTGTCAGAAAATCTTTTGATTTCTTTCTTTATGAAATGGTACTAATTCAAGTAATAAAAGTACAATTTAATTATATTTCTTTCCCTTATTTATTCACATTTATTCACAAGTCTAAGACTGCATTTATCAATGTACAATAAATTGATTAAGGTAGGGACATTTTTGCTTAATTATTGCTTCTTATCCTTAAAAAAGGTATGGTATACAGGAAAATTCTTCAATGAAAAGTATAATAGTTTCAGAAGAGCAGTCTGACTTCTCTTGTGCTATAATCTTAGCAAGAACTATAACAAACAAAATGTTGGCAGCAGTCATTGGCAATGGTCTATATGGGCTTCACTTGGCATGGAAGTACTAGACCTATAATAATAATCATAATAATAATCATAAACATAATGATAATAAAAAATATATATATCTTATCATGCCTAGATCCCGTGCTTTTCCCCTTTAGCTTTCAGAGGGGGATTTGAAATGTATCTGTACTGAAACAGTAAATCATGGCCCTGCAAGTGCTGATGAGAGCAAGTCAGATCCTTGCCTCTGGCCTGTTCACCAGAGCTCCTTCATGCCCTACTTAAGAAATTGAAAGAAGGATGTGTTTCTTTGTAGTTGACTTTGATGCAGTCCTGCACCACTCCCTTGAATAACATTCTGTGTTAACTGTTGGAATAAAAGCCATGCATTTGTCTGTTACCTTTTAATGTTTTAAACACAAGCTTAAGTCAACTTCATTTATTTATGTATTTGGTTAGTTAGTTAGGCTGATGTCTTTTGTGTTTTCATGTGGTTCTTTTGATCTATGAGGTAGACCCCTGTGTTGGGACACTTTCATCCTCACTTCTGTCGTATGTATAATTTTTCTTTTTTTTAACCCTATGCATATCGATTTATAAAGTTGAATCCTTCCACATGTGTACGGTGTGTTAATTTCTTATACATTGTTGCCCCTTTTGTGATTGTGAAATTACTACAAAATATAAAAATTCTGTATTTAAAAATTGAATATTGCAAATATTTAGTTTTGGGGTTGCTACAACTATTAGAATTATCCTGGGTTTATATATATACACCGATCAGCCATAACATTAGGTCATGGGCAGCCAAGGCTCATTGATGCACGTGGGGAGCGAAGGCTGGCCCGTGTGGTTCGATCCAACAGATGAGTTACTGTAGCTCAAATTGCTGAAAAAGTTATTGCTGGTTCTGATAGAAAGGTGTCAGAACACACAGTGCATCGCAGTTTGTTGCGTATGGGGCTGCGTAGCCGCAGACCAGTCAGGGTGCCCATGCTGACCCCTGTCCACTGCCGAAAGCGCCTACAATGGGCACGTGAGCATCAGAACTGGACCACGGAGCAATGGAAGGTGGCCTGGTCTGATGAATCACGAGTTCAAGGTGTTGACTTGGCCTCCAAATTCCCCAGATCTCAATCCAATCGAGCATCTGTGGGATGTGCTGGACAAACAAGTCCAATCCATGGAGGCCCCACCTCGCAACTTACAGGACTACAGCATACCTTCAGAGGTCTAGTGGAGTCCATGCCTCGACGGGTCAGGGCTGTTTTGTCGGCAAAGGGGGGACCTACACAATATTAGGCAGGTGGTCATAATGTTATGGCTGATATATATATATATATATATATATATATATATATATATATATATATATATATACAGTACTGTGTAAAAGTTAGACGTAAAAATAGACATGTTAATAGATTTTATTTATCAATTAACTAAATGCAAAGTGAGTGAACAGAAGAAAATCTAAATCAAATCCATATTTGGTGTGACCACCCTTTGCCTTCAAAACAGTATAAGTTCTTCTAGGTACTCTTGCATAAACTCAGGGATTTTGTAGGCATATAGTCAGGTGTATGATTAAACAATTATACCATACATAACAGGTGCTAATGATCATCAATTCAATATGTAGGTTGAAACACAATCAGTAACTGAAACAGAAACAGCTGTGTAGGAGGAATAAAACTGGGTGAGGAACAGCCAAACTCAACTAACAAGGACAGGTTGCTGAAGACAGTGTACTGTCAAAAGTCATACACCATGGCAAGACTGAGCACAGCAACAAGACACAAGGTAGTTATACTGCATCAGCAAGGTCTCTCCCAGGAAGAAATGTCCAAGCTCTCTGTCCAAGCTCTTTTGAAGAAGTACAAAGAAGCGGGCAACGTTGAGGACCATAGACGCAGTGGTTGGCCAAGGAAACTTACTGCAGCAGATGAAAGACGCATCATGCTTACTTCCCTTCGCAATCGGAAGATGTCCAGCAGTGCCATCTGCTCAGAATTGGCAGAAAACAGTGGGACCCTGGTACACCCATCTACTGTCCGGAGAAGTGTGGTCAGAAGTGGCCTTCATGGAAGACTTGTGGCCAAAAAGCCATACCTCCGACGTGGCAACAAGGCCAACCAACTCAACTATGCACGAAAACACAGGACCTGGGGTGCTCTGGACTGATGAGTCAAAATTTGAAATATTTGGCTTTAGCAGAAGGCAGTTTGTTCACCGAAGGGCTGGAGAGCGGTACACGAATGAGTATCTGCAGGCAACAGTGAAGCATGGTGGAGGTTCCTTGCAAGTTTGGGGCTGCATTTCTGCAAATGGAGTTGGGGATTCGATCAGAATGAATGGTCTCTTCAATGCTGAGAAGTACAGGCAGATACTTATCCATCATACAATACCATCAGGGAGGCATCTGATTGGCCCCAAATTTATTCTGCAGCATGACAACAACCCCAAACATACAGTGAAAGTCATTAAGAACTATCTTCAGCGTGAAGAAGAACAAGGAGTCCTGGAAGTGATGGTATGGCCCCCACAGAGCCCTGATCTCAACATCATCGAGTCTGTCTGGGATTACATGAAGAGAGAGAAGCAACTGAGGCTGCCTAAATCCACAGAAGAGCTGTGGTTAGTTCTCCAAGATGTTTGGGCCAACATACCTGCCGAGTTCCTTCAAAAACTGTGTGCAGGTGTACCTAGAAGAATTGATGCTGTTTTGAAGGCAAAGGGTGGTCACACCAAATATTGATTTGATGTAGATTTTTCTTCTGTTCACTGACTTTGCATTTAGTTAATTGATGAATATAATCTATTAACATGTCTATTTTTTGAAAGCATTATTACTTTACAGCATTTTTTCACACCTGCCTAAAACTTTTACACAGTACTGTATATATATTAAATTATATCGAGACACACACAGAAGCATTGGAATGTAATTAACAGTAAGGCTGGTGGATATATTCATCAAAATAATTTTAAATCCTATGTCTACATTGGTTGTGTACCGGTATATATGAACCACAGGGAGTAAGTATCTGCAGAGCGATGATACAGAAAAATAAAGATTTATTTTTATATTTTGTGTTCACAGCTTTTTGCAATTTTTGCATTTGCAACATGTGGAGGATACTCTGGCCAACTGCAGGTCAGTGTCGAATGTGTGAACAAGACGGACAGCAACCTGAGTATTGGGATAGAGTTTGCTTATCCTTTCAGGTAAGGAAACTCTGAAAGATATTTTCATCGAGATTAATATTTGACTTCAAAGTTTAATCTCACTACGCTATCATTACCATATTTATCTTTCACCATTACTTATAATTGTTTGATGTGTTATGAATATAGGATTTGTCCAACCAGTTGTTTGATATTTTGATGCATTGTCAGAAGAACATTGTCATTGATGATTGACCTATCAATGCACGGCAATGTGAGCTGTAAATGCTGCATTGTCTTAACAAATTCATTTAGAGACATCCAGTCGTCTTTAGTTGAATATTATTGACAACCATTATAAAATGTAATGTGATATGATTGAACAGACCCTAGATGTACTGCAAAGAATGTACCTAGATATCCTTTATGGCAGAATAAGAAATGTCTCAATTCTGTTCTCCTTTTTTCTCGTATCCGGATGGGCATGGCAGCGGTGAAAACCCTTGGTAATTCATTCAGGTGGTTAAAGAGAGAAATATAATATGCCATGT
The DNA here is from genome assembly GCF_036373705.1 of Amia ocellicauda. Taxonomy (NCBI): domain Eukaryota; kingdom Metazoa; phylum Chordata; class Actinopteri; order Amiiformes; family Amiidae; genus Amia; species Amia ocellicauda. Next base: position 6,858,922 of record NC_089852.1, read on the forward strand.
CAAAACAGCTCAGTTATCTACCCTCGAGGTTCACCACTCACTGGAGAAAAATTCCTCCTGCACAACTCGTCTGAAATTCCTCATTGCTCACATATTTCCTGTATGTCTTAGCAGCTTATGTTATTTTCTATCTTGTTAGACTGTTCTGCACTTGTTTTAGAGTTGATTTATACCAATACGAGATGTTAAGTCATGAGCCTGTTCTTTATTTTGGGGGTTTAAACTATGTTATTAGTCCGGGTCACATAGAAACAGGCAGGGTTCAAAACAAAGAGGGTTCTTCTCCTACAAACAAGAGTCAGTACATTAGTAAACAATACATACCAAGGCAACCAAGCACATGACTTACTTGTATTTCATAAACTTCCCTCCCCACATTAAAGCCAAACATTTCATTGCGTAAAGACCCCACCCCAATCAGCAAGAGATGTGTGGCATTATCCTGTTGATTGCCACCTGTGCAGACCCAGTTGTATCTTGGGACCTATAGTCTACAATTTCAACTGCCGTGAATGAACTAAAAGTCACATGGCAAATGTAATTATGTAGATCTGCTTTTACACATTTAAAAACCTAATACTTTCAGTTCCTCAGTGACGGATATAAACCCTCTTTAGGTTATTACCTGCCAAATTATATAATATAACAAAACTGTGCTGTATGAAATATTTTAATTCTTCTGTTAATATTATGTTTCTCCGAAAAGCCATTTTATTTTGTACTTGAGAGTAGAGATATCAAATTAATTTTAGCTGAATGTCTTCAGTTATCTCTCCTTATACTTTAATCATGTCTGCAGTGGTACAGTAATGTATTGTAGAGGAATCTGCAGAGAATATACGTTGGTCTTTGCATTGATGATTTTCCTGTGTCTAAAAATAAGTGTGGTTTTTTTTTCAGTAAATGCTAATGTACTTTGTTTCTGGGTAAATGCCTAGAGATGCACAATGTGCTTGAATGACTCCCCAGCTGAGATGTTAACAGAAGCAATTTCAATTTCCTTCCTCACCACTGCATAGTAACTCTTGGTTCACACAGTAGTTAACCAAGTTAAACTTTGAGATATCTGACTGACATGTATAAATCTGCAATGCAAAATAAGTCAATTGGTCTTCAATAAAAAGCCCCACTTTTACCTTGACATACCAGAAGTGAAAGCATAATGCCAGTATTTTGTGCTTTTGTTTTTGTGTCGCTACAGGTACAGTATACACTTATCTGTATTAACTGAGGTTTCAATGTTTACCCAAATTATATTTAAAAAAGCATTCAAATATGTTGATTATTTCTGTGTTAAAAACATGGAAGAATATAGCGTATATAATTACAATTACTTAGGCTCCATTATGACATGAATTGATTGGCAGACACAGAGTACTAAGGCCTTGTCATTCTGTATTTAATGGAACCTCTGCATAGATAAGTTTTAAATATAGCTACCCAATTCTGTTGGAGAATTCACAGCCCCCTACAGGACCCAATAACCTCACATGAAACGGGTAAATTAGCAACCTTTCCATTGGGCCATCTGCAATTACTTCCAAATTATATATTTTTAAAGTTTATTCACATAAGCAATTACACTATCTCTTGTGCTCTTGTGTGGGAGAATGTGAAGCTGAGAGAAATGTTTTCTACAGCAGTTAGTATTTCAAGTAGTTAAAACTTTGCACGGCCTTGGAATGAAAACATCACATAGTTTGCTGTTCATTGGATAGAGCCCCTCTGGAATTCTCTCAGGTTAAGCAATTGGAAAAACGCAGGGAAAAGCAGTCTTTGTTCTAAATGACAATATTTTAGGATGAATTCCAAGGCGTGTTGTAATTATTGTCATTCACATAATTCTTTCAGCACACACAAATACATACAAATCGTTAGCTTAGTGCTGCTTTCTTACATGGTTTCGTCCTTCTAAAAGGAAACCATTATATTTGCTGAATGTGTGCCAATTTCACCTTGAATCTTTTTTTTTTGTAATTCTACACTTTATACTGATGTTTACACTTGGTGACAGTTTGGAGTAATTCAAATTGAACTTCATTGTATATGAGGCGACATTTTTCTTTTTTTTCTTATTATTTTATATATTTTATAGTCATGAACACCCTTCACTGTTTTAAGCAGTTTTTTTTACAGCGGATCTGTTTTAATCTATCAAAGTAATAATCTTTGTTGGATTTCCCTTCCACCTCTCATTCTCGGAAATTATCTGCACTATAAGTACACTGTAAATAAATATTATTAGCCACCTGGCCTTTTGATCAATGGCAGTTAAAATGTACTGTGATCGCCCCGTACAGAAGATTTTAACACCCTCATGCCAACTTCACAAATCAATTCCCACTGATCATTTAAACTGTTCAGTTGGCATTTTGTACAAGATCTTCGATGTAAGCAGAATGCCTGAAGGGATTTTACTTCTAGACACTTTAGTTATGTCTTTTGTCTTGCAATTTTACAATGAAGGTGGGTTAAAATTAGATCAGCCTTAATCTGTCAGATATACTGCCCTGATATTACACAATATACAAGAGGAAAAATAGCAGACACTAAAGCACAGTAATGGACAGACCCAGCCTGGGGGCAGGCAAGCTTTCCAATTAAAAGGGAACCCAAGAGAAAATGAATACATTTTCTACTGGATCACGTCGACAAGTGCCAAGAAAGCTTTGTCAAGTCAACTCTTTCAAAAGCAGCGCACAGGTTAACGATGTATAGAAAAGCTTAATACACAGTACACATTCTGTAGAAAATAATAACTTGTGATTAATTCATGGGGCAATACAGACATGATAGCAGAAAATAAAAATGTTTATGTTTAGGCCTAACCTCATATTATTATAGATGTTTATATCATAAATAAAGTGAACCACACTAATTATTCCTGCTTCTGTCCAACTCATTTTGATGCTTCAAAGAGCTGTTAAGGATTTCCCTGTATCTTCAGCTGTCACAAGATGATGACATCTTTTATACAGGGTTTTGAAGAACCAAATATAGCTCAAATTGAAATCCATTATATAGACCATGATGCAACACTATTGCAAGTTCAAAGCTACATTCATATTATATATATATATATATATATATATATATATATATATATATATATATATATATATACATACATATATTAATCTTAATGTTTGTTTCCTTCATTGTGCTGTGCTATGTGATCCTTTTATAGTTTCAGTCAGTTCTTCCCTGTGTTGAACATTGCATTTTTGTGGTTAGAAGATGTCATACCAAGCAGTGAATGGCACAGGGATGTGAAAGTGCTTCTACTTTGAAGTTCATCTCTGCATTAAAGCGATGAGTAGAGCTCACTTGCTCAGTGTGGCGCTTTCAGGTGTCTACTCATCTGATCAGTCAGACCAGGATGTTACTCACTAGTAAAGTAATTCATTCAGTTTAAAGGCTGTATAAATCCAGCTACAGGAGAGTGCAAGTTTTTGCTTTTTTACTTTTTTTTTTTTTTAGTTTATTCCATTGCACGATTTTGGCACAATCACTTCTTTACCTGTTTAAATGGTTATAAATTAATTAAGTTTTGGAGCTGTTTTGATTTAAAATAAACTAAAATCGCCACAGGAATTGACTGGGAGGTTCTGACTAACCCTGCTTTAGGGGGTACTTGTTGCTCTTGCAATCAACCCTATAACATGTGAATGCTTTTTATAGGGGAGTAAATTCATGTTTACCACCCAGCTTGGTTCTGTTTAATCTTGTGTCACATTATGCTTTACTGAAGTAGACAATGGGAAGCCTATAACTGTCTAAGGCTGGTTTCATAGACCCAAATTTGCACTATTTGCACAACCCAATATTATTTTAGGTAGAGAAGTCCTAGGCTTTATATCTTTATATCGAGGTCTGTGAAACCAGACAAAAAAATATTTTTGGAAATTGCAAATGTTTAAACTTTATAAAATTCCTGGTTTACATGCAATGCAACTTATTTGTCAAGATACAATTGGGTCTGGTCAGGTATTATTATTATTATTATTATTATTATTATTATTATTATTATTATTATTATTTGTATTTGTATTTCTTGGCAGACACCCTTATCCAGTAGCATTGTCATGATACTAAAGTTTTCACACACATATGCACACTCACTCACACACACACAAATACACAAGTGAATCATTGCATCATGAAAAACTGCCATACAAAACACTGCTGTGCAATGCTGTTTTCTGTAGATCATGATACATACAGAATTTCACAGTTAAACCTTGGATTCTAGATAGAAACCTTTGATTTGGGTGCAGGCGAGAGAGGGTAGAAGTTCTCTCTATATTATTTTTTCAGTTTGATTCTATTTATCAACAAACCTGTTGAGTTGCTCATATAGAATGAATGGTAGTTTGATTCTCACTGGGTGACCGAGCCATGAAGCGTTCTGCTCAGTCTGCGGAGTGAGTCATGCGAGCCGGAGCACAGCTTGGTGTAACTGGGCTCAGCAGCACTGCAACAACCACCTATTATGTTCGTTGGGTGGAAATAAGCAGCTGGTGAAACAATGAGCTTAAAGGAGGCCTTCTCATCCCCCCTAGCTCCTGTGTGGGCAGAGGCAGTGCAATGACATTCAACGGACACTGCAAATTGGAGGAAATAGGAAAATACAGATTACAGTGTTTTGTAGAGGCCGGTGAAGCACTATGGAATGATTGTTGTGTCTAAATTGTTGCCCTGTTTATATTGAGTTACAATAGACAATGAAGACAGATAGCAGGTAGTTTAACTGAAAGCGCTGTACTTAAGTGTGCCGTTCTGTTTCAGGTTGCACCAGGTATATTTTGATGCCCCCTTGTGTGAAGGAAAAAGACGAGAGCGGCTTTTCCTAATAGGAGACTATTCTTCCTCAGCCGAGTTCTTTGTCACCATTGCCGTCTTCGCCTTCCTGTACTCGCTGGTGGCCACTGTAGTGTACATTTTTTTCCAGAACAAGTATCGAGAGAACAACAGAGGACCACTGATTGTAAGTTGGGGCCATCTTTTATATATTGTATACATATATATATCCTTAGTTGTTTCTTATACATTAAGTCCATTGCTCTCTGGCAATATCTGTCAGTTTTCTCTATGTTTGATTTTTGATCTCAAAACAGCCTACAACTAATTGAATTAAAACAAAAGAGATGTGGATTCTGACAGTGTATATTAGGGGCTACAATATAGTCTATATAGTATAGCCTAATTATTTGATTATGTTCCATAAGTTCATTCGATAAACCATAATAATCTACTCCTTTGCTGCAGAAAAGTTGATACTGTAATTTGAGTAATTAGCAATCGAAGTTCGAGCTTACTAAGGGTATTTTTCATGGTATATATCGATGAAGAAACCCTGATTTTTTTCCACCCTTCAGGAAATAAGAGTAAAGTACAACCCCCTTACATTTTCTTTCCAGCTGTAGTCATGTTCCCTTTGCTAATAAAGAGACACAGATAAGCACGGCCAGTTCTCTTCATGGTGCATAAACCTGCACTTGAATTCAGCATCTAGTTATGTAAGAATGTCAGAATGGTAGAATCTCTGGGTTTATTGATGCCTGGGTATAATTAACAGTAATTCGTATGTATTTATTTGTATTTAAATCTTCCTCCACCTAATATCTTTTAAAAGCAGTGAAATTAGATTTTCAGCCTGCATTGGCGAAATGAAAACTGTGAATTCATCTTTTCTACTTATTTTCTGAAAAGCAAAAATAAAAACTGACATCCTAAACCTGTCAGATATGTACCTGCCTCCACACACTTACAATGGTGTTTTGAGGGATGTTCACTATCCAGATGTTAAATGAAGCCACAATTTTATCTGAATCAATGAGAAGGACACATTATATTTTGATTGTATATTTGATAGAATGGTTTCATTTAGATAATGAATTAAGGAAATCTTAATGGTATCTTTCATGAAAACAAATCAATTTAATCCACTTCCACCCAAAAAAACTGCAATTTGATCTAGAGCCCATATTTTGTATAAAAAAATATGTTTTAGAGCATAACTTTGCTTTAGTTACATAACTGCCTCTTGATTTGATAGCTGTTTTGTTTCTATAAGTAAGGAAGGACACAGAAATCATACATAGATCTTTTCACCGAGTGCTCTAAAAATGGAGGCTTTCTCTTTAATACTCTACAAAGCAGTGAGGGTGCTGAGTGGGTGAGAGATGGCTGTGAGAAGGAAATTAGCTGCTTCTAGTCTGTGATTGCAGCTCATTTTAAAGGTAGACATCCTGCTGGCAGTCTGCCAAGTGATGCAGACTCACACCATGATTCCTTCCTGAGGCTATTTGGCCATCTATCTTAATCTCTATTACTTATGGCAAACGCATTTAACACATTTAAAAAAAAAAGTAATGAAACATTTAAAGTTAATTACATTAAGCTCAGTTCTCACTCTGATTGCACACCCATCCTTCATTGTTTTGGGCTATGTGACCTAATGCAGTTCATCTTTTCATGAGAACTCGGTATTTCCATCTTAGGCAGGTGTTCCACTCATCCGGGTTCTAGTTTTAATCATCATAGAGTTTCTTGATCATATACAGTCCCTTAAGAACTTAAAAAGATAAGATTAATAAAACCACAGTGCGGTACAGTCCAGTGCAGCACCAGGGTGCATTATGCTACAGGCTTATGGACAATTACATTTACCGGCAATGGCAAGAAAATTGATTTCGAGAACCATTATTGGAAAGAATGATCAGTAATTGGAAGTGAAATCAACTGCTTGTCAGCTGAAGTCAGTGTAAATGTAGTAGATCACCACACTGCTGCCCAGTATCTGCACAATATATGTGAAATTATATTGATCCTTTTACTGCGAGGAATGAAAATGAATGTGTTCTGAACAGGAATTTTGGTTTCAGATGTTTTGGGTGGACTTCTGTTCCTTTTTTAATGCAGTCAAACAACTTCTTATGTGAGGTGAAATGAATTACAATGTTGATAATGTCCTAATGAAAGTGTAAAAACTGAATAGTAACAACAACAAGCATTGAATATTTAGTTTATCTGATCTGGAATATTAAAATATACAAACTTCAAATGCTAGTTTAATTGGACTTTTTGGTTACCAATTAGACTATGATTATTGCTTTTAATATTTGATGAATGTCTCTTATATCTGGTGCGTATTTTATTGATCGGTGCTTGTGTGTAAAAATCAATGCTTGCAAATGGATATGATACTTGAATATCCATCATTAGGAAGCTTGATACAGTGGTTGAGATAGAGCTCCCAGGTTCCAGGATCAAAGCCTAGCTCTTCCACTGCCTCACTGTGTGTCACCCTAAAAATATTACTGCACCTCCTTCTGCGCTACCCTTCAAATAAGATGTAAAACTTAGATTCTGTTTTAAGTGTCTCTGCAGTACCAGCTTTTGATGCATAGTTCAGCCGTTTCCTGTAAGTCCATTTTGATAAAAGACCTGCTCAGTGACTAATTAATACTATTATTTAAATGTTGGCACTTTCAGCTGCCATAACTATCGCTATATGCACACCAACTAAAATTCTTTGATGGAAACAGAAAAACCTGAATATAAACACCGCAGCCCAGAATCCTTTGACATTAAACAGTCACCACACATAAGTCAACCTTAGTTCTATTTTTATTTTGCTAGGGGGGCATTTATATCATGTTAAATTACACACACTCCTGCTGCAGCAGTTGACATTTTCTGGCACCGTACATTTAAGCACAGCAGTTTGTTTAAAAGCTGGAAAACTCATACGGCTCTGAGGAGCTCCATACATGACTTGGCTGTATCAGAGAATGCTTTCCTTTTCCCTCCCCAGGACTTCATCGTGACGGTGGTGTTCTCATTCATGTGGCTCGTAAGTTCTTCGGCCTGGGCTAAGGGCCTGTCTGATGTGAAGGTCGCCACAGACCCTGACGAAGTACTCCTCCTCATGTCTGCCTGTAAGGTCCAAAACAACAAATGTCTGTCTCTCCGAAGCCCTGTATGGTCAAGTCTAAATACATCTGTGGTAAGTTAAACACATCTGCTTGAGAATTCACCACTAACCAATGAATGGTAACCCATACCAGTTCCACGTTAGAGAGGGTTTGAGGTGCTCATATGCAGTGTTTAATCTATAGGTACATGATGGTAGAACATCCGGTACAGATATTCTGTCTGGACTGAAGTCTACTCATGTTGGCCTCAAATTGATGTGGCTGATTATTTAGTTTCCTTTCTTCGTGACAGGGGACCCTCCTGAAGTGGAGATCATTAGCACTGCTCTTTAAATTAAGCTTGTCCAGCCTTTTAGGTGCACAGCAAACACTGAAGCTGCACTTTTAATGGTTCACTGTTTACTTTATCTGTAGATAAGTTGGGGTTTTTTCATTATGGATTTTATCAGATTAGTATTGATCGGTATCTACTCAACTTGCACCAGAGTGTCTGTGATTCGGATATTTTTTTCCTTTTCTTTAGAGGTTTTTATTTATAATCTGTCCAAAACGTATAATTAAGATTAATGTTTGCTTTTCCCAGTGCATCATGGGAGGAGCATTCCTTTGGTTGTTTTTGCAGTCTGACATTAATATTAGATGATTCCTGTTCTGTTTTCTGAGCAAATAGGTTTCAGAGTAAATAGTCCCATTAGGGCTTTGTTCTCCCTTTTAACGAAAATAAGGATTCAAGATTCTTACCCTAGACTGCAAAGTTCCGCTTTATAGACATGATGGGATAGCTTGTCATACTACTTCTTTCTCTTTCTCTATTTCCAGAATCTTTATAATTAGCACCAACACTTACCACAGTGCTGAAAGATAGGAAGCTTCTGTCTGAGGCTCAGTCAGCCCCAAACAATTTGTTTTAATGGAAGAAGGTTAATTAAAGAACAGCTTAATTCAATTGCCATGTTTAGAATTAGGTAATGTGATGAATGTAACGATAATCTCTTAATCCTGTCAGAATTCCGTTTATCTGAAATGGTGTTAAAATGCTATTGACCTCTACACAAATAGAACATAGGTGCTTCAATTCTTAAGATTTGAAGCACAAATCAATGTGTTATGTAGACTTTCTGGGAAGTGATTTTCTTAGGCAGCCAGGGGGAATTTATAAAAACATTTTCATATGTTTCGTTCAGTTCAATTCAAGTGTCTTCAATCCGAGATTTGTTTGGAGCTCAAAGGGCTGTTACTGCTTGAAAATGTCTTGTCATACATCATCCTTACATTTACTACGTTTTTCTAGTATGCATATTTATCAGGTACAAAAATGGCTGAACACATTACTGTTTAAACCTGATAACTATCAAAATCAGATCAGTCTAGACTATTATGTGCGTTAAAGTTCTTACCTTCATGTTATTTGTGCTTTCCTTCCAGGTATTTGGATTCCTAAACTTTATTTTATGGGCTGGAAACATTTGGTTCGTCTTCAAAGAGACTGGGTGGCATTCCTCTGGACAGAGATATCCTTCTAGCACCACAGAGAAACAACCCAGTGGCTTTAACCAGCAACCCTACAACCAAGGCGGGTATGAGCAAGAAAACTTTGGCCAATCCGGTGGGTACAATCCACAAGGAGAGTACGGCCAGCAGTCAAACTACAGCCAGGTGGGCAGCTATGGCCAGGCCGGCTATGCCCCCAGCGGGCCTACTTCCTTTGCCAATCAAATGTAACGCCCACATCTTGGCCAATACTGTATTTTAAATTGCATAGCTTGAGAGAGCACAGGGTTATGAGCTGGAGTCTAAATTAGACTACTCTGTGACGGAGTGTCTTCTTCTGTTGTTAGTAGTCTCGTGACAAGAAGGCTGTGGTTCTTGTTTGTGAAAATACAGCATATCTAGTTTGTAGGTAGAGAACATAATGTTACCTTGGGGCGGCGAAACCTGAACTCAATATTTTAAGTATTGTACAAATCAAATTGTAATTCTTTATTTGCAGCTTCACTCTATTAACATTTTTGAATGTTGTATTGCAGTAGTTTCAGGTGTTCGTAAGCAATTTCTTTTCTGTGTGGTGCTTCACCACAGATCTTTACGGTAAGTATTTTTGAACTGTTTTGCACTCTTGTGAAAGACAATGTGGTAATTTGTATATTTATAGAAGATTATTATATTGTGTTAATAAAGTGCATGATTTTGTGCATTTAAAGTTCTAACTATGCCTGTGTGCACATTTGAGTAATTTTATAAGTGGTAGTGCCGACAGGATTTATCAGATTCAAACTGAAATAAGGAGGTTCTATTTAAGATTTATTCCTTGTTATTTTACCTTAGTCTAAGTGTTTTTTAAAAATTATTTAAAATATTCTTTTTTTTAAATATCCTAATATATTTTCCTAATGTTTATTTCATTTCAAAAAATTTTGAAGCACTCAAATTCTGCTTAAAAAGAAAGTTCCCTTTTCTTGTAAATCAATGGTTTTATTGCACACACGCCTGTCATTAAGAAGGAAATCTCTGTTGTTGATGTTTTGTGACTATTTCGATGTTAGTGTTTATACTTGTTAAAGGAGCGATTCATTGTATCCTCTTTGTTTACAAATGTACTTTCATAGGATTTTAATAAGAACAGGTGTTTAAAAATATGCTGCACTCAAACTGCTATAAAATAGTAATGCTTTTACAAAGCACATATGGTGCAGGTAAAAGGAAATGAGAAATTGAACAACAGATGTCCAACAGCATTAATAATAGATTAATGTATTTATATGTGAACAGCAAAGCCCATGAGTGTTATCTTCCGTTTTTGAACACCACCAAATCCAGATTCATTGCATATTAGAGAAACCTGAGTGTGAAAAATCAGATGTACCTATTTATGAATGAGGTTTATATAATCAAGTTTCTGTGATAAAAAATAAAATAAATACATAAGTTGTAAGTTTGTAACTTAAGATTTTCTTATTGTGCAACCTTGTTTTTTGACTTCCAAAGCATGTGGCTCAAATCATCACAGTAACTGCGTTTGTTCAACGAGATTATATACCATTTCTGTATTTGCTCTGCGGTCGGTGTTACATTATAATGTGATAAAGTTGGAGTTTACTTGTTGTAATCTGTATACGATTACTCAGTGTGAATGATATTGTATATGCATTTCAAATAACGTTAATAAAGATGTTGCACAAACCTTGCCATGAGGTGGTGTAGTCTGTAGCGTACCATTTAGAAAACAAACAAACCCACAAACACCCATCGGGGAATCGTTCACAGAGAGAATATGTTTTTGCCTTGAAGCACTTAAACTGAATCCAGGAGCTTAGTGTACAAACAAAATATTGTCAAATTGAGCAGGTAAGAGGCTGCTATGGGTGTATATACTGGATTTGATCAACTAAGAAGCCATTTCTGAGTATTTTCTCCATCCATATATTTGTTTAGATTAATTTACACCAACTTTTTAATACATATATATATATATATATATATATATATATGATGTGTATCCCTGCTATGCAATACGTGTAAATCATTGTATCATTTTATTTGCATGAAAATGTATTTAACAGTTGTCTGTTATGATGGAGTTGTCTTTATATATAGCACTACCTCGATGTGGTCACCTGTAGAGTAGCTATTACTGTTGACCTTTAGTTTTCTTAGTTTTAAATGGTACAGAATATATTATACCGGGTTCTAGGTTCTGTCTTTCTGTCTGAGTGAACACACTTTCAATAAAGAGTTGGTTTTAAGTATAGTATTCAAGTGACATGCACTTTTTTATTAGTTTACTTTTTTTTACAGATCTCTACAGTTCCTTAATGCAGTTGTATTGTTGCATGCAGCTTCTCTTGAACAGTAACAGCATTAGACAATAATACTAATGTTGATATCCTCAGTTTAATACTCCACTGCATAGTGCTTCCAGAACTTTGTAACATAAGTAATCTCATTCTGCTAAGCCAAAGACAATCATTACCAGTGTTCACTCTGTGTTTTTAAAGTCTAAGACAGAAGTTGAAAGGTTTGGGTGAGTATTTGATTGTTTTCCTGTTTTCTATTATTTTTTGCTTTTATTTATCTGAAAGTAGCTTGTCTACATATTATCAGTGCTACAGACAAATCCAGGTTTAATCTTGACTTTTCAATTTGTATTGCAGTTCTAGTATGGCTGTTGTAAACAACGATACCTCAGTCAAGTATAATAATTGGCATGTAGTTCCCAGAGGAACCTGTCTGACACTTCCCAGAAAAAAACCTACTGTCAGTGCTTAGCTGAACATTGTTAAAAATGGGAAGCTAGGTGAGACGGACTTCAAATGGCTTCAGATATTAATATCTCTTACACTACATTTTTTGTGCACATTTCATTGTTATGCACAACTACACAGTTGTAATAGCATTTGAGCAGCAGAAAATACCACTCAAGGTTTCAGTTAAAGTATTTCAGCTATTTATTGATTTTGTTATTTATACGTATTGGTGCTTTGCATGGTATATAATTCATTCAGCTTATGATGAAAATAGTAAAAGCACTGAATATTTCTGAGAAATCATGCATTGTTCAGATGTGAAAGAACGAAGTCTCCAGTTATACAATCATAAAAAAGGAAAGTTACATAAATTAATTTCTTTTGATGATTTTGCTTTACAATGAAGAGGTATGTTTGGTTCAGGAAAACAAGAATTATTCACAGAATAAGTTTTTTTAATTGTGAGATGTGTAGTAATTTATAATTATAATAAATATTTTCTTGTTTTTCTGAGAATTCATTATTATATAATATTATTTTTTTATGTCTGTTCATAATTCTGAACAGACTATGTGTGCTGTAATAGCGTTTTTATTATTCTTGCATGTGAATCTAAATTTGTCCTTCATCCCACATGACAAAAGCTTGACAAGGTAACAAGCCAACCAGTAGCATTAAAGGCTATGAAAAACTCCATCCTAGATTCTGGAAGCCATGATTAATATGTTAAATGCACCATGCAGCCAGCAAACAATTCTTACTGTGTTCCCCGTTAGCATTACTTGAAAAAGATTCATTCAGACAAACAAAACAAAACAACAAAAAACTGAAGAAAAAAACCCCCACAAAAACAGAGCATAGATGAAAATGACCCAGGGACATTCAAGATATTAACAATGTACCTTAAACCAGTCTTAAACAGTGTGAATGGCCTTCCTCAAAACTACCTTACCTGTTTTCATAGGTTATACATAACGGCTTTCCAACAGTTGGTAAAAATCTCTGAAGTCATAAGCTGGGACATATACCAAATATGATTATTTAACACTGCTAGTAAGCTAAAAATGAATGCTGGAAAGCCAAAAGCAAAGCATGTTGATACACAATCACAATAACTGTGACACACAGATGAGTTGTCAAGCAGTGATCTGCTTCAAGCACATAAGCAACTTCCAGTAATCTACACTCACCTAAAGGATTATTAGGAACACCATACTAATACTGTGTTTGACCCCCTTTCGCCTTCAGAACTGCCTTAATTCTACGTGGCATTGATTCAACAAGGTGCTGAAAGCATTCTTTAGAAATGTTGGCCCATATTGATAGGATAGCATCTTGCAGTTGATGGAGATTTGTGGGATGCACATCCAGGGCACGAAGCTCCCGTTCCACCACATCCCAAAGATGCTCTATTGGGTTGAGATCTGGTGACTGTGGGGGCCAGTTTAGTACAGTGAACTCATTGTCATGTTCAAGAAACCAATTTGAAATGATTCGACCTTTGTGACATGGTGCATTATCCTGCTGGAAGTAGCCATCAGAGGATGGGTACATGGTGGTCATAAAGGGATGGACATGGTCAGAAACAATGCTCAGGTAGGCCGTGGCATTTAAACGATGCCCAATTGGCACTAAGGGGCCTAAAGTGTGCCAAGAAAACATCCCCCACACCATTACACCACCACCACCAGCCTGCACAGTGGTAACAAGGCATGATGGATCCATGTTCTCATTCTGTTTACGCCAAATTCTGACTCTACCATCTGAATGTCTCAACAGAAATCGAGACTCATCAGACCAGGCAACATTTTTCCAGTCTTCAACTGTCCAATTTTGGTGAGCTTGTGCAAACTGTAGCCTCTTTTTCCTATTTGTAGTGGAGATGAGTGGTACCCGGTTGGGTCTTCTGCTGTTGTAGCCCATCCGCCTCAAGGTTGTACGTGTTGTGGCTTCACAAATGCTTTGCTGCATACCTCAGTTGTAACGAGTGGTTATTTCAGTCAAAGTTGTTCTTCTATCAGCTTGAATCAGTCGGCCCATTCTCCTCTGACCTCTAGCATCAACAAGGCATTTTCGCCCACAGGACTGCCGCATACTGGATGTTTTTCCCTTTTCACACCATTCTTTGTAAACCCTAGAAATGGTTGTGCGTGAAAATCCCAGTAACTGAGCAGATTGTGAAATACTCAGACCGGCCCGTCTGGCACCAACAACCATGCCACGCTCAAAATTGCTTAAATCACCTTTCTTTCCCATTCAGACATTCAGTTTGGAGTTCAGGAGATTGTCTTGACCAGGACCACACCCCTAAATGCATTGAAGCAACTGCCATGTGATTGGTTGGTTAGATAATTGCATTAATGAGAAATTGAACAGGTGTTCCTAATAATCCTTTAGGTGAGTGTATTTCCATGGCAATTTCACAAGTTATTGTTATTGTTTGGAGGTCTTTGCTGAATCAAGCAATGCATCATTTATGGTTTTTGTACTTGAATGTTTTTCTTTTACTTTTCAGAGGCCCAAGGCACAAAGCATGTCACCACTCCTTCACATGAAGAATATTCAATCCACTCTTGTAGACCCAGGCAGTGAAGCAAGCAAGTAATGCAGCTTTTAGGTCACGCAGAAAGAAGCACACCTTGTTTACTGGGCAAGGTTTCACCTTCACCCAGCTCCAGCCATGTTTGGCCAATTCAGAAGAAAACCTGCAGGACCACCCAGCCCATTAAAGGGTTAAATTTGACCTGCTATTCATCTTTGCATTTGCAGACATGTTTCAATATCTCATGCTGTTACCATAGCAATGGAGAGATCAGAAGGCACCTGCTCTCTGATGCTTTTGGATCAGAATTGATAGACCCCATTAAAAACTAAATCAAACCTTTTTTGTTTACATACCATTACAATTTCACCGAATGAACAGTGTTGCTCTCTGATTTTTGTTTCAAATAGAAGTCTTGCCCGCCACACTTCAGACACATGATTTGTAGTATATGCTATTGCCCCCTCTCTAGAAATGATTTGCACTATACAGACTCTAACACCAAATCATCAGTGATAACCAAACCAAAGTACCAAACCAGTACACTGGCTTCTAAGTTCATTTCAGACAGTTCTTTTAAAGCAGATATGAAAATTAAAAAGTTCTAGCTATATAAACTGCTTTAAAAATTGGGTCACTTTATTTCTAGCCAGTGAAATGCTTAATGACTTGAGATTCAAAGACTTGTAGGAAAAATAAATGAATCTAAATAACAACTAGTATTCAGGTACAAATACTGCACTTTTCACCATTATTCCCCTTAAAGCAGCATCTGATTTCTCTGCAAATACATAAGCTAATTAAAAAAATAAGGGAAGCTTTTGAAGTCATCAATAGCCAGAGCTTTGAATAAAGGCAGCATGCTATAACCCCAACACAAAAGGCAAGTTCAGAAAGCAAGATTCTGAGAGAAATATCCGGTACATTAAAAGGTATTATAGTTCTCGCAAAATGGCCTTGAAGCGAATTGCCTTGAGGAATTGACAAGATCATGATTCACTCTGTGTTAAAAAATAATTATACATGTATATAAAACATGATGGCATTCTAAAGAGGCCAGTATTTGGGGGGTAATGCTTCTGTGAATTAATGATGAATACGGAGGCTCCAAATAACCTGAAATTGCAAATCCAGGAACTGATTTACTCAGCTTCTAATATTGAACTTTTGCCATAATATACGAAAGCACATTTTTCAATCTACACTAGATACTATAAAAGCTTTCTTAATCAGATGATTGCCTTAAATGTATAAATAATGGAGGTTCAACTGTCTTTGTGTGCATATGAGAACATACAGTCTTTAGGTATGCGTAGGTTTTCGTTTTCTTATTCTAATTTCTGACAATTATTTGAACTTCTCATACAGTTTTGAAGCAATCAACAGGAAACTCTTCAATTACGTAGCTACAATATGTGTGTTTTGAACAGATGCGCTGAAGGAAACTTCACCATTATACAGCAACACATGCTCACTAACTTTGCACACTAGCTTGGTGCAACATTTGCCCATTCTTTTTGTTATATTTGCTCAAGCTCTCTCAAGTTGATGGGGGATCGCTTGAGGACAGCAGTTTTCAAGTCTCTCTTCAGATTCTCAATAGGATTCTATTCAGGATTTTGATTGGACCACTCAAGGACATTCACTTTCTTATTCTTTACCCACTGTAGTGTAGCTTTGGCCTTGTGCTTTGGATCATTGTCCAGCTGAAAAGTGAATTCTCCCCCCAGTTTGGAGTGTGTAGCAGACTGAAACAGGTTTTTCTCTAGTATTTGCCTGTACTTTGCTCCATCCATTTATCCTTCATTCCTAACAAGCTTTCCAGTCCCTGCTGAGAAGAAACATCCCCATAGCATGATGCTGCACCACCAGGCTTGAGTGTAGGGATGGTGTTGACTGGGCTTTGCATTTAGACTAGAACGTTCCAATTTGAACTCGTCTGACCAAAGACAACTTGTGTTTTTCAATGTTCACATTTTTTTTTCTTTTTTAAAACCCAGTGTTTCTCAGAATACTGCAGAGATGTTAAATGTCTGCAGGTGACTAGCACTTATTGATGACTAAGTTTGCAATTAGATGCTCTTTTTTGTAAAATAATTTGTGTTAGGTTATCTACATTAAATTGGGGGTTACATTAATATTCATGGCATTCCCAACTGTAAGTACTAATTTTTCATACCACACTGCACAGACCAAAGTAAACCTTACAAGAGAAAAGCAGCTTCTTCTCAAATCAGCAAATTGTTCATGTTAATTGCATCTTAAGAGTAGAAATTATTACAGGCTATAGTGTTGCCTAAGGGAAAGTAGTATACAAACTCATGTTCTCCAAAGTCAATCAAAAGAATATAATGTTTTCTCATGCTGTTCCACTTATGAATAATTCTTGGCTTAATATTTTATGTGCTTTGGTGTACTATTTCTGTTTAGGTTTTAGTTTCTAATTTCCTCCCCTGCTGCCTTTTTTAATCAAAATACTGCAATTGAAAGTGGAATTAGTAATGTAGAGAAACTGTCTCAGGCAATTGGTACTGTTCTGCAACTTCACATAACTGAAAATTGGAATTTATACAGTGGCTATAGGAAGCATTGAGTTGTTTAACACATTTTGTTGTGTTAAAACCTCAAATGTTCATGCACTGTACAGGTTGAGCAAATCAAAGGGGGAAAAAAAATTAAATGCATCAAGATTTCAGGTTGTAACACAACCAAATGTAAAAACCTCCAAAGAGGGTGAGAACTTCCTATAGCGAATGTATATATTGTGGATTTGGACAAAGCTGCCAAAAGCCCAATTTGCACTGCGATCAATAGGATTCAGAAGACTTTTATTGTAGGATGTGTCCTTGGGGTATGGGAGAATAAACAAGCGGGGGAAGGTGGTTAAAATATTTTCAGTTAAAAACAATAAATTAAGCTTAAGAAAGAGGCATGTGAAAAGGTTGGCTGACTAACAGGCTTAAAATGGTATTTATTGACTACAAGGTCTTTAGAGCAGCAGACAAGTGAGGTCTTAGTTTTTATATTTCTGAGTTTATATTGGAGTTGTTGTATTTCAGCACAGATAAAACTGACCACAAACTAGCCCCAGGCATGATTTGCTGTGGCTTTAAAGGTTACTTGTCTGGTAGGCATTTTTCAAATATCTCTCTATTCAGCTGGCAGTTTGAGGCTCCCTTTTCATCTCTACACTTCTCACCTCTCACATATCCCAGAACTCTTTTACAAGTTTTACCACTGCAGACAGACAGCATGGTAGGTCACTATTAGGTTTAAGTGTCAGTTGTTTTTCTTGTCAGATTTTAAGTAACTTGTCCCTTTTCCATTTCATTTAATTTAATTTAACACTGCAGGCCTTATTGGGAATGAGACATTATACCACTGACCACTGAGTTGTACTTGGTATTATGTATATGCACCTAATACAAATTTGAGTTTTTTAAGTGGATAACCCTCTGTCTCTGTTGATTTAAAGTGTCATTTTCATGATGATTATTAGTACATTATTATGTTAGGCTCTTGTGTATGTTTAACAAATACAGCTCTATCCAAATTATATGCTCAGAATTGATTGAAACAACAAGATGAAAGTGGTACCAACTGTAAATTAATGGATACGTATCTTAAAATAATGTCTTAATGTATTATGATTATATTGTCAATCATTTTATAATTCTGCAAGCAGTTTTTTTTAATGGTTGAAATTGTCATAATGCACTTAGCTGGTGGTGGCACCTTTGAAAGAATGAAAGTGGAATCGCTAAAAGTCGAACATGCTTTAGTCCCTTTCCAAAGCACAGTCCATTAAGCTTGAAATTTGTGTGATTGTGTCCTTTTACCTGTGAGTTCACTCTCATTCCCGAACCTGCTTAATGCATATGCAAGCTAGATTTGTAAGATTCCCTGTTTCTGCACCATGTTTGATTAACTTATCAGCACCATTTATTAAGACTAGAATCTAGTAGTTAAGAGTAGGTCTCTTAACTATGCTTTAAATGTTTCATAAGAATATTGTTGTTTCACAATACTTTGGTTCACATTTGAAACAAGATAATTATTCATATTTTAAAATGTATCTTTCGTCTCCTGTAAGTATAGGTGCTCCCTCTGTTGGCTGATTTAACAACTGCAGCCAGTACTTTTGTCACAGACTGGGAAAGCATTTATAAAACACCACATGAAAATATGAAAGGTTAAATCCTGATTTTGATCACTTTTCGGTGCTAAATATGGAGAATAACCCATTTAATCACCAGATGGCTGTGATTATTAGAATGTAAACTTGTGCATTTTGACAAGTAATAGTGTACAGGGGTTTTGACATTAACCAGGAATAAAAGTCTTAAGTTACCAGCAATAAAACAATTATGGTATTACAGTACATAAACGTAGGAATGTTTATTTAATAGGGAAAGCCATACCACTCTCTTTCCAAATTGATTTCTGTTTGCTGAGTAAACATGCCAAAACCATTAAGTGCAACGCTCATACCCCAATATGCACTCGATGGTCTGTTGCTAAGTGACCCAGGTAACTGAAACGCCGGTTAATATGTGTGGATCGGTTTCAAGCTCTGCAAAAGCAAGGCAATCACAAGAGAAAAAGAGGGTTAATTCAGATAAAGAGGGCACTCGACTGACATCACAGAAAATGCCAAAGAGGTATGTTGTTATTATTTTGTATGAGACAAATCACTTTTATAGGGTTTGTTATCCAGTCCGTTTCAAAGGTGTATTGAATGGCAGATAAACATTCGACTTCTGACAACTAATTATACTGGGAAGTAATGTGTATGTTGTTTTTGAAAATGGTCCTAGTGTGCAAGACTTCAGCAGCAGTGATTGGTCATCTGTGCTTTATTAGAGATGCATATAGATTAATGTTTGAGTTTCACAAGGGTTTCTGTAATTTTATTTCCTGAATGCTGTGCTTTAATACAGAATAGCTTCAATAGCTGACATTTTCACCTGCCTTGGCTTTTGACAAACACTGTTTTCAGTTTCATAAGACAAGTTAAAGAGGTGTAATTGCAAATCACATTCTACAGATGGTTAGATGAGTAGTCCTACTTATCATATGCTTGTACTCAAGATAGCAGGTGTGATGTCATAAAGGGAGAGGAAGATTCAGAGGGAAGAAAATTAAAGCATTCAAAAAGAAAGTGGAAAAAATCATATTTTAAAAAAATAACTCAATTCACGATGGAATGATTTAATTCTGGTCATAATTTCAGGGTTGGGAGTTAAGTGTAAAATGTAGAAAACATTCTTCAAATTACCTTACGATTAACTCAAACACTAGGAAAATATTCTCTGGGCAGCGGAGTGGGAACAGCCTGACAATATAAAAAAGCAAAGGTCAAAACTAGATAGAATTGCATGATGTTTATCTATCACACAGTAAAAACTGTTATTGTTGTTTAAACAGTGTTCCAGTATCCAAACAGCTTGCTTCTGTGAAAGGTACGTCTTCAGTGATTTAATTTTGCCCCTTGGCCACCTCACTGATTCGAACACACTGGATGTAGTTTAATCTGTGTTTACACTCAACTAAATCTTGCACAGATTATTCTTTTCAATAGAAGGTAATACCAGATACATTTTTATATTAGCAGCCATCTGTCTTAAACAAGAACAAATGTTCATTCCCTGGATACTTAGTATGGACATTTTAATATAATTAAAAAATGTCTAAGCAAGCAAATGTGGCAGAGAAAATATTAAATCTGATAGAAATTGCTAAAAGAGAATGATTGTTTATGTTATTGTATCCAGTATATAGTTCTTTTGATGTATATATGTTCATATATTCTCCCTTTTGCTCTTAGCTTTAGGGAAAGGTACTGACTTGGAAAAGTCAATTGGGATTGCAGCACTGGTGTTTTATAACTCTGCAGGACCAGATGGCAAACTCAGCAAACGAGAAGCCAAAGATTTGTTATTGACACAGTTTCAGACTTTCATACAGGTAAGACGTATTCTGATATAAAGTACCATAGTGGCTGTACAGAGTTTATTTGAAATGATTGTATAGCCTTTAAGCTCTAAAAATGCCTACATATTTAATTGTAATAATTTTAACATTGTCAAATCTTCATCAGCTGGTCTAGACGTGACAATTTACTCACAATAGTTGCTGTGGTGTTTCCATTCTTTAAACAGGCATCTTTATCTATAATACTTTTAAATACTTTATCTATGAAAGTCTTCTGACTTCTCCTTGAGCTTTCACCACTTGTCTCTTAAAAGTGATTCTCCTTTTATGAGATGGTTCCTGGAAGTACATCAGTAACACCAATTCCTTGCTCTTGCTCTTACCAGTATTGTGGTTACAGTACTTTTAGATCTAAGAATAAACTTTGCTATAGTATTGGCACTGGCGCCAGGGTTGCATCTATAGCAAATTAATCAGTTGTGTGAGCAAAAGCCATCTTACATCTTACAAGGAGGTTTTTGAGGTTGGTAAGCTTCCGCAAACTGTATTGAAATGTAATGGGTTTGTACTCTCTGCTTTTCAGTGTTCTTCGATACTTTAATGAGATTTAGCATATGCCTAAAGAACATAGAGGCTTGATTTCACAGCTAAAATGTATCAATGTGACATAATCTATCTTTATTTCTTAGGCTAATGCAAAAACAAAACAAAATACAAAACATTATTATTTAACGATTATTTACAACATTTCAGGGACAGGAGGCAAAGCCAAAATACAAAGAGATCTTTGCAGACCTTGATGAAGAGAAAGAAAGGAAAATATGTTTTGAAGACTTCATGGTTTTGGTAATCAGCCTGTCTGTAATGTCAGATGTGTTGGAGGATATTCAGAAAGCACGGATATAATCAAGATGCCATCAATTTGTTGTGAATTCTCTTTTTAAATGACATTTTTAAAACCAGTTTCATTCTTGTTGCACATTTTCTCTGGATTTTGGACATGTTTGTGTATGTTACTCTATGGAAGTGTATTTTCTTGTTTGTTTGTTTTCTATATGAAATTACTTTATGAGTGCCTGAAATTAAACCTAGTTTAGGTTATGCAGAGTGTACAGAAATGCATACAAATAAAAAATAACAGAACAGAACACATACCTGTGTAACCTATTTATCATGTATGTTTTATTAATGATTAACACACAATTCTAAAGGCTACACAGGTTAAAAAGAGGCCAGCATTTAAGATTAACATTGTAAAATAATTCAGAAATTGGATTATATTTAATAAAAACTAGAATAATTTATAAACCATAGGAATACGACATTAATCATTCCTAGTTTTTGTCTTTTTAACTCGATTGGCTTCCCACATGAGACACTAAAGAATGTCCTGGAAGCATGTATTTTGAAGTGTTTTCATTTTATAAATAAATTATCTTGACTAAATTCATGTTTGTTTACTTTGTGTATGTTTGCAATTGTGTTTACAAAGAATTACTGAAAAATGTTAACTTTCTAACTGATTATCTTTTGCTTAATAGTGTATTAAAGAAATTCAAATCAGTATAACCAAATGATGTCTATTTTGAATCCCACCAGACCTTTCTACTTAATATAATTTATCTGCAGTAAAATAGGAAGTTCTGAAAAGTTAATGTTTCATTACCTACTAAAATCAAATAAATGCTATAATTTGCCAGTGAATATAAGACACTGAATTTGTTTACAGTGTGAGAAACTCAAGATGCACAATGCAGTATATGCATAGTTTAAATTATATTGTTTTTGTTTCTTTCAAACCTTTACTTGCCTCCCAATAAAGGTTATATTTAGCCTGTGTGAAGTCCTCCAAAGCAGCCAGCTGTCCTACTTATTTCGAACAGTTGCTTCTGTTAGCAATGAATGTATTTATGCTGGCTTTTTGAGTGTATTTAATATCTTACTTCGAACTTTCCAGCTCATTGCATATATTTCTATATTTCAGGAAATGTATAAAATTGCTATTTAGTTATGATTTACAAAACCAAATGGAGTAAATTAATTCTAAGTACCTAACTAATTAGTATAATTGTTATAAAATGGCATTGGACTATAGTAATTAATTGCCAACAAGTTATATATGTCTTTAAGTTCTCTAGGTTCTATTTCAATAGACCCTGCAACCCTTTTTTAAGATTTCTCTACTTTCTAGCTCTCCAGTGAGCATTATACAGTATAACAAACTTGCACCATGTATTTCTTCACTGCACAAAATAATTGACACCAAATTCTGTTTTAGGATTGACCTGCACTGGTTCTCAATCCTGGTCCTACGCCCCCTGCCCTGGTGGTTTTCATTCCAAATGATCTCTCAATTACTTAATTGAACCTCCAATTGAACTAATTTGTTTCATTTTAGTTTTTAAATTATGTATCTTATAAATAGTTGGAGATTTTAAATTCCAGCTTCAGTTTCATACTTAACGTGGAATCTAAAATTGTTTAAAATTAATTTAAGAGATCAGATTAGGCAAATTATTAGTTAATTTAGTGTTCAATTAAGTACACAACTAATAATGAAGTAATTGAGAGCTCAGTTGGAACAAAAACAGCAGGACAGGGGGTCCCCAGGACCAGGATTGAGAACTAATGTCCTAGGGCATAGGTCACTGAAATAATTCGCATTCTTCAGTCTTACGAGTCTAAAAAGATTAAATAAAAGATATATGCCCCTTTCTATTGAATAATAAGAAATGAAATGCATCACCTTTTATTTTTCAGAAAGTAATGTGAAAAGGTATTAAGATTCATAAGATGTTTCAGGACATGCAAGCTCAGAGCAACATGACCTACACGGTACTGCAAGGTGGACTGGATTGAGAAATGGTCATTTATCACATAGTGTCTTATTTAGATGCAGTCTTCAGAATGTTGGAAATAACATTACCATGTGAATGTCTGTTGTAAAAAATGAATTTGCCAAAAGGCAGAGGAGATCTGCATGATATGTCTGTCATATGTTGCTAGCCTAATTTATATCTGAAATATTATATCACTTTACTTTTCCACAAACTTAAAATACACCTTCTATACTGCCATCCACGAAGATTCATTCACTGAAGTGTAGGCTATATGAACATGCCATTCCCCCTGGACCTAAATCTTACTTTAAAATTACAATAATAAAATATGACATCAAACTATTGTATTAATCATATAATATAATCAATAATATTGCATCATAATAAATATTGCCCAAATTCATAAGAAACAAGCAAATATGAAATTCATTTTCATTGTGGTAGTGCTCATCATAAAAGCAATGCCAACTGCCAAAAGAAAATTTCACTTGAGTGACCAGTGTATTAATGTGTGAGATAAGCACAATTTGCAAGTAAACATGGAAGTGTAAGAAATGACAAGCTAGAATAACTCAAGATAGTGGAGTGTATGGTAAAATACAATCAGATAAGAATATACAGTACACCTGTGCAATTAGGTGGTCTGTGTGAAGCTTTTGTGTAAATCTAGAGCACTGTGTTGCACAATGTTTGCCCTCTAATAGGTAACATGGCAACATGATTATGTTGCTCTGCTCCTTATTACTGTGCTGCTTACAAGAAAAGGAATTCAATTTATTTGCCTTGTTACAGTACAACACATGCTTGTTTCAGACCAACTTGAAATACAGTTAGAGGATGGATAATGTTGATTTAGCAGTCTATAGCCTTCTGGAAACTTTTTACAAAAATTCCAGAAAAGAGGGACACGTTTTCAAACTGAACAGCGCTGAGCTCGCTGACTTGCTGCACAAGGAACTACCTTCCATAGTTCAGGTAAGAATGCAACATATTTGAATTATAGAAAACATTGACTGGTTGGCTTTATAGTCTTCGTTCCAGGAGTAATTTGATGGTCATACTTTAAAATAAGGTTGTGTGATTCCTCATTAATTACTACGTGAATACCACTACATTAATACATGAATATGGCAGGCACTTAATCTGAGTTCTGATGTTGATCACATGTGTAACATAAGGGTTTGAGTTAGGGTTCATGTGCTCAGCATCAGAACACAGATGAGGTATTGATGATAGAATCCAATGGTATTAATTCATGAGGAATCACACCACCTTATTTTAAAGTGTTACTGATTTGATAATGACTGAAGTTGAAAATGTTAATGTAATTTAATTTAAATGCACAGCTTTGCTTATTGTTTTATCTTGGTATTTATTTTGAATTTACAAAAATAATTTGTGTATATACATATATATGGTAAATGTGGTAAACATATGCCAAACTCATATGAAGAGTACACAGGGTTTTAACCATCTAACAAACCTATTTCTGTGGACTGTATATGCTGCAACCAGAAGAGAGTTAGCACCCAGTATCATTTGACATTCTAGCTCCATAAACTCATAATGGATCACTTATCAATAGTGCAGCAGGACCACTGGGTATAATCTCCCTTTATCTTTAAGGGCATTGAGCTATTAGTGGGTGAAGATCTAAAAGCATTAAAATTTGGCACAGGCAAAGAGTGCTTCAGTTTTCATTTGATGTGCCATAGTGGTTTATGAAAGCCAGGACACTCTTCAGTGCTTTGTAGCTGTCCTTCTCTCTCCCTCCCTCTCCCCTCTCTCTATATATCTATATAGTTGAAAACAAAGGAAAAATAAATGATATGTTTTTATTCATTTGATCAGATTATTTTTCATCTAACGTATCGAGTAGCCATAGAGATGGTTTTCATTTTCTTACATCATTCAAAAATCAAATATATTTTCAAAACAGTTTGTCTTCCATAAAGTGAAATAAACATCTCCATGTTAAACATAGTCTAAGACAGACAGAAAAAAATATATATTTCTGAAGACACGTGGTGCCCATTCTGTTTTGTTGATTCAACATTTTAATAAATGCATGAGAGCACAGAGAAGCATCCCTTAATCTAAAGTCATTATATTATGGTTACCAGAGAATGCTTTGTTAATGCTCTGTAACAGATATAAACATCATTATTTTATCCCCCATGTTAAAAAAAAAAAGCTTGTTAAAAGTATTACTTTCCTCTTCACCAACTTCAATGAGAAAAGAAACAAGTGGGATTCAAAAGCTACCAGATAGATGTGCAACGCAGGTGAATCATTTTAACAAGCTGTGTTCAATCACTCTGGGGTGTGAGTAAAAGCCTGCCCTGGCTAGACTGGCTTCAAATCAATGGGGAATTAAAAGATTAGACATTCCCATGTGTGATACATTGAAGCAATGTCAGTCTGGAGACAGGGCTTTATTTGTAGTGAAGGAAATTTTAAATTACACAAATCCTGTGTGATCCCCTACTACAACAATGTATCTGAGAGCCAGTGCAAAGAAAAAACTAAAAATTAAAGATACCTGCTCTGTATTCTCTCATTTTCTGAATAATTCCTCTTGATAATGATACCTCACATCAATAAAAACTCATTACATTAAAAACATGTTAGTCATACAGTGATGCAGAACAAAGAATTCTCCTGAATGTTCCTGTTTATATCAAATAGCATTCAGTTTGAAGTGTCAGTGAAAACATTGTCTTTTTTCTGCAGTTAAACGGATTATGGTAAAAATGTGAGGAATATAATATTTTTATTTTTAGCCTGGGGATGTTACTGCTCGTAAAAATGTAATGTTTGTTGATGCCTTTGAAAAGTACATTCCTCAAACAACCGCATATTCTTTTTTAATTTAACAATTTCTTCATAACACTGTCCCCATTATAAGAGTTTGAATGAGTTTGATTTCTTGTTCACCTGCCGCTTGTTCACACACAAATTTCTTTCCAGTGTTTAGTTTACAAACCTGATTGGACACACAATATCCTGTATATTTACACATGAAATCTCATTGTTCTCCAATATTTTTTTTTTCCTGATTTAGGACTCTTTGATGGATACGCTGACGTTGAATTTATCAGATTTGTAACAAAAAATACAACCACCAAGTGAGATACCTATGTTCATGGCCTTGTTAATGGGCAAACAGTAAGGTATCATGAAAATAAAGCATAGCATTTCAGAAGTTGTTTTAGATATTATACCCTAGCGTACCCCTTTAAAATATCATACAATTCAAATAAGCTTGAAGTATTCAGATTTTTACTGTTTAGTTTTTTAATCATTGTGCTTATTCTCAGTATTTACAGATATTGAAAAGGCATTGGTATGTGATTATGAATATGTATGAATCAAACTAATACAAAAATGTCTAACAATTAATAAACAGTGCACTGACTATCAGTAGTGAACTTTTAATAAGTATTTACAAATATTACCTGTACCATATAGTACCCCTTGAGATACACGAGTGTTGTGCATTCCTGGAAAACCAAATTAGACCAGATAAAAATATATAAACTAATTCCACTGCTGAATAATTTCCCCTTCTATTAGAAACTCTTGTGTTGTGTTTCAGAAATGTTAAGCTGGAGACTAAGACCCCGGCTGAGAAAGCAATCGCTGTGTTGATCATGACTTTCCAGAAGTATGCTGGCAGTGAAGGAAACCCACTCGCTCTTGAAATGAAGGAGCTGAAAACATTGCTGAAGACAGAAATGCCCACATTAAACAAGGTACATGTACTGGGATTTATTAAAACAAAAAAACAAAAAACTTTATGGAAGTAAATTAGAGTCTTCTCCATCCATCAATACAATGTCCTCACATTGTCCTCACAAAAGTGTTTTTTCTGAGTATATTTAATTGAAGTTGACAAAAAACTACATTATTAGGAAACAAATAATTGGTATGAGTAAATTAAACATTAATTGAGCACTTTTCCTTTCTGCTTTTTTGTGATGTATTCCTTCTCTACCCAACTTAATTTTGCCTGTTTTTGTTTTTTAAACAAATGTTATGTTACTTTTCAGTGCCAACTCCATTGTAAAGACAAATTATTTGTTTGTTTTGAATCGCTGTACTCTGGCAGATTATGTGGTTTTACAGGCCTGAGTTATTGATCCTGTCATTTATTGCCAAATTTGCTCTTGCTGTAGACATGGCTGTAATACAGGCATTATTTTTGATTTTCAAATATAATGGAAATGCTGCCACAAAAACCTGACTACCCCCCCACAACCCACAAATGTATTTTTGAAGTAACAAGAGTGCAGAGAAGTTTCACTCTTTTAAAAAACATACCATTCTTTTCTGAAGAGTTACTTACTAGGTTGTGAATTACTGAAAGAAAAAAGAATATTGATTTCTATCATGTCTAATTATACAGTTTAAATTCAGATAAAAAGACCAAAGAAAAAGATCTCACAGAAGATTTGCTGGCCTAAACTGGAAAAGAGATGCTGTAGATTGAAACAAGTGGAAACATCTTGGAGGGGCCATCCTCCAACAGGAGATCAACAAAGCCCCTGCTGCTGCTGCTCATACAAGCAATTTAGTGTGAAAAGCAATTAAAACATTTTAACACAAGATTACTTTAACAATCAATTAATATCAAATAATATTTTTGCACACAAAAAATAGGATTTAATAATGTCTCATCATTTTTGGGGGTTAAACATGAATGATTGGTTTGTTTCAACAGGATGGACTTAAAAAAAAACAAAGCTTGCTGAATGTTAACATTTCAGATGGACTACAGTTCAATTTCACTTTGTTATGTATAAGTATGTCTAAGACAGGCCATAGAATTGAGTTGAATAATTATAAGCATAGGGCATTTGTGTTTGTTAAAGGAATGTGCAAGGAGACACCTCCGCAGTGGCACCAGGAAGATCTATATTGATTATACATGCTCTGTTCCTCAATTCTTTCTAAAATAAACTATTGTAGCTTAACTAATAAGACAGTAGTTTTGTTAGACGGAGAATATCTTGACATCGGCAGCTGCAGTAGATGTGTATTACATAACCTTTTATCTGTCACTCACAAAAGAATATCTCCAAGAACAAGTGTTTTGTGTTCTAGACATTACACAAAGGAAAAGCTATAAAAAGACAGAAAGTGTCATCTTTTCCCCCATCACATTTAAGATACCCTGTGATAAAAGAAACGACACAGTTGAATACACAGTTTGAGGGGTAACAGCTCTAACATTGGAAATCTCCTTGTGTGTGCCTTATGAAGTCTTTGGGAACAGGGTTTCCAACTGTGCTAGGATGTGCTCTGTGAATTGTATAATGGCCTGATTTCCCCATGTGCAAATTGTGTGTCAATGGCCCATGTAATGTATTTTTTTATGGATTGTGTAGTTTGCTCTGACTCACTAGCAATCAGAATCTCTTTAATCGCTGCCTATTAAATATGTGTATTAATTTATTTGACTTTTCTAATGTATCCATTCCATTTTCCAATTCTCTCCTGTAAAATATTTTAAAATATCCAAATCAGCAGAGGATACAGGGATACCTGCATCATTATTAGCTCTAATCCTTTCTCTGGTCGCCACCCTTTCCACAGCACAAACCCACATAACCCCAGTACAAACCAGTAGAAACTCAAAATACTCCACACATAAACCACACATCTTTGAACAGTGCCCATTTATGAACCGTGTTTTCAATGGTTTTGATCACGCATTTATCATAGCGCAGTCTTACCCCAAAAATAATCTATATGCATATTGCAATGGTACACGTTTACCTTTCACTAAACTGCAAATCACTAAGCGACATGATACAGTCCATTGTTAAATGCATCACATCATTAGGAATATTTGTTCTTCGTGTGGCTATTTGTCAATCCAACAAACACCGACTTTGGTTACCAGCAGCCACTAGGGTGCAAACATATACAATACTGTCGTAGTACTACTAGATAATAGCTTTTAACTATAGTGTTTACAATGGTCGCCTTTAGCGTAGATGTCCGCAATTCTGCGCAGATCTGCGTGGATCCACCAATGGGATCGGCGGGATTCTGCAGATCTGCGCAGAAGAACGTAACTTCAGTTCTGACGCTACCTCTGACGACACGAAGACCGACCTGCGCAGTGTACACTTGGAAGCAAGATGGCGGCCGCCAGTGAGACAAATGTACAGGTTGCACACGTGGGGAAGAAAAAGAAAGTTGTAAGTATAATATCTGAGTAAATGTGAATTATGTGAAAGTAGCAGCAAGAGCAAGATAAGGCGGACGGATCAGTGCTGAGTACAAGCATAGAAAACATTTGGATTTCTTACTGTTGCCCAAACAGTAATCAGTAGGCAAATACTTCCCACAGGTCCCTTATTTACTCCTTACAAACCATGCTGTACTGTACGATAATACATATTGTGTAAATATATAACTAATTTAATCCGACACATATTTGTCTCCTGTGTTATAATTCATTTACACATTTTGTATTGGATTTGCGTTATAGATAAATCGTGATATCCACTGTGTCTTCAAATTTGGCTAAACATAGTCACCTGGCTTCTAGCTTTCCAAAACAAATGATTGTCTAACGTTGTTTTCATCATGAATCAGGCATTGTCAGTTGTATGTCCTTAAGGTTGTATTAAGAGCATTAACAGGGGGAATTCCATTGCTCGCTATAATGCTGCAGTTTATAATGTATTTAACTGAATAATAATAGTACTAAGAGTAACTTGTAACCTCAAGTAGTATCTAAACATTTTATATAAACCTAATCACTTTTCTTAATCGTAAAACAATGTGTGTAACGTTCAGACATCAGTCGTGATGTTCTTTCAGTCTATTGTGAATTTTATACAATAAGAATCAGTATTTCTATAATAGACACATTTCAAGTCATTTGGGGTGCTGTTTCCTGTGTTCATTCTGTACAATAACTCTCATGTTAGGCTCCGAAACGATACTGGGAACACAGTCAGAAAGACTCAAAGGAAGACATTCAAACAGAGGGAGTGAAACCAAAACGTCTTGGACATGCACAAGGGACCAGAGCACAGCAGAGACCGAGGCCGGTCAAGACGAAAAGGAAGAATGATATTGGGAAGTTTGTGTCTGGGGTAAGGGAAAAACCAGGAATTACAGGGGCTGTGCTACTGTTATCCCACTCCAGCAACAGTGACGCCATCCCTGTATCGTAGAAGTTTCTTTGCCTCGAGTCCTGCATCTGGAATGATTTGTTTCCCTCCTTTGGTCATGCATCGTTACTTATTCTTGAAATACTTTACATCACTGTGAGCTTTATCTGACTGCAGAGAGCATTCCTGCTGTACAGGACACACCTGGCACACTACAGACTTTCATTTATATAATTGCAGAAGCTCAATAGCAAAAACACATCCCTATCTTTGGAGCTATTTCAATTTTCTGCAGCTTTTACCGTTGTAAAAAAAAAAAAAAAAACTTGTTACTTTTTCATATTGCATCTCCTTAACTCTTGGTGTTGTATAGGTGTCTGTATCCTCCCTCTAGGTAGAGACTTAATCCGTGTAGTTAACGTCTGGAGTGCATTGGAGTGTTAATAAACATAATGTTCTCTCTTCTTTTAAGTAATGCAATGTATATAATTCCTACATAGGCATCTAAAACATTTTTATCATAATATCTCAAACATTTCTCTCCACAGCTTTTCTTGACTAACAATATCTGAACTCTTTCTTGCTCTTTGTGTGCGTCTCAGAAAAAGGACCCATTTCCAGGCAAAGCTCCAATTCCCAAAGAAAAGTTGAAGCAGTTTAAGCGTGGAGAGAAGAATGAGCTGGTGAGTGCCGCCATATTCTGATCCAGACTCCGTGAACATGGATCCTGGCATTGTTCTGAACTTAACTCCATTGAAGTATTGTAGGATGAGGTTGGCAGAAGTGGGAAAGAAAGTCACGACGAACATAAATATGCTGTGAGTGGCTGAACAATAATGGATTGTAACAGACTAGCAACATGCGGCAGTAACCTCTAAAACAGACTCATACCCTAGAAAGAGGAGGTCAATGGAACTGAATTGAAGCTTGGAAGTGAGATCTGACCAATCTTAAGCCTTTAACTGAGCTGACTGTTATCCATAAATTATATTCAAAATCAACATATTAAAACATACATGTAAATTATGTTATAACCTCAAAAAACATGGTTTCTCTCTTCCAGTCTTCTGTGACACACAGGGGTCTGAAAGATTCCCTGACGCTCTCAGAAGCAGCATCTGATCTGGCACAGAGCCAAGCTGCGCGATATAACCTGTTGCTTCCAGAGGATGCTGGGTAAGTGTCACCGCTACATATCCTTGTGTTGACTTCATAGACCTTAAACTAAGCTCTCTTGTTTTGTTTTGTCATGCAGTTGTCGTTGTTGTAGAGATGGGTTTAAATTGTGTGTGTGTGGGAGTTTAGTTTTTGGAACTAAACAATATAACCGGCCCTCTGAATGTTGTTTACATCCTGATTGTTTCTCTGCTTACCAATTCCTGTCCTTCCTCTCTCAGGTTTTTGGAAGGAGATGAGGATGAGGACACATGCACAATTGAACAGGGAGATATTTCTGAAGCTGTCGATATCACTTCCGGGGCAAAGGTTGGATTTCTTCTTAATTCCTCTTATTCACGGTGAATGTGAGACTACATCAGCAGGATGTAACTGTGTAATATGTTAAATTAGTTAAATTGTACATCTTGTGCTGAGTGCTAAATTATCTGATGCATTCGGTGCTCCATTAGTGATTGAAAGTGCATGTGTGGAAGTACCCAGAAGACGCTTGTTCTCTGATCATTAAAATGCTGTATGTGTATGTGTGTGCCCTGCAAGACATTTTTAGTCTATATTCCCTGATGGGTTTTGTTTTTGTTTCATTAATTTAATTCGTCATCATTGATTTTCTTTCTGTGAGAGTCTCCTTGTTCTCTTACCAATTTGTTATTCATTCTCACCCTTCACAGTACTTCAACTTGGTGCTGTCCCAATTTGGTCCGTACAGACTAGACTACACAAGGACTGGCAGGTGAGAGTCTTCACAATGCACTGTATTACTTGCTTTGCAGAAACGGATCGATGAACACAATGTGTAGAGAGAAGGTACAGGGATAGATGAATACTGAGCTGGTTAGACTAAAGACGTGGTTTAAAGTGGATTGGATGTTCAAGTGTTTTACTTACCCTGCCTACATTTTCATTAAAACATTATTAATTAAAAAAAAAGTGTGATCAACTTATAAAAGTTAGACTGTTTACTAACGCCATTGTTTAATTCCCAACAGGCATTTGCTCCTCGGGGGGCGCCGAGGCCATGTGGCCTGCATGGACTGGCATTCGAAGCAGCTTCTTTGTGAGATGAACGTCATGGAAACGATCAATGATGTGAAGTGAGTGTTGTGTGTTGGTGACGCCCACCATGCCTATAGTCACAAAGTGTGTTGAACAGAACTAAGAAAATAAACTTGAATGAAGGAAGCTGACATTTTAATAACTTCAGCTGGTGGCCTGTCTTTCTTGTAAGGAAATGTGAGGCGGTAGAACATTGCAGTAATCAAGATGGGTGTTTAATCCCACGTGTAATTTTATAATAATTGTAATACCTGTCGCTTTATATGTTAGTCATTTTACACTTCCTGTGCTGTAGGTGGCTCCACAGTGAGGCGATGTTCGCAGTGGCGCAGAAGAAGTGGCTGCATATCTACGACTCTCTGGGGGTGGAGCTTCACTGTGTCAAGAAATTCAACGACGTGCTACGACTCCAATTCCTGCCGTACCACTTCCTGCTTGCCACCTCAGTACGTAAAGTTAATGTGTCCTCTTAAAGCAATTTCCCTTCTGCGGATACCTCACTCTGGTCTTACAGGGCTATTCTTCTTGTTTTTGTTCCATGTGAACACCTATCAAATTGAACTAACTTATTTATTTGGAGACAGTTAACTGAATTTGACCCCCTTCATCCGAATCAAGACTAACTCCTACTGTTGTCAAAGCATTGTCTTCTGACCTTCTGTAAAGTACCACATCACTTTCCCTGTCCCAGCTGCAGTGACCGTGTTCCTGTGCAGAGTCTCTTCCGACATTTCTCTCCTGAGTGTCAATACGGTTTCTTTTTCAGAGTGCCACGGGGTTCCTGCAGTATCTAGATGTGTCTGTGGGGAAGGAAGTTGCAGCCATTTGCACTAAACTGGGCCGACTAGATGTGATGTCACAGAACCCACAAAATGCAGTCATTCATCTGGGACATCCAACAGGTAACCGTCCCTGTCCACCTGACCCGTCCAGTAGTCTGTACACAAGTTGAAGGAACTAAATGTTATATACAATGGCACACAAGACTTGTTAGTTGAAACAAAATTAATCTCTATAATGGTGTGATATGAGGTTAATTCGTATTCTATCCATCTCTCAATAGGTACAGTGACGTTCTGGTCACCCAATCAGAAGGAGCCGCTTGTTAAGATGTTGTGTCACCGAGGAGGCGTGAGGTCTATAGCCATCGACAAAACTGGCACGTGAGTCAGCCATCCTGCCTTAGTCAATATTTTCATCGTTGCACGAGGGACTGTGGTCAGAATGTGATGCATTAATTTTACATCGGTGGGGGTGGGGGGAAATGCATTAAAAGCTGTTTACGCTAGAGTTTCTTAGCTTTGTAATTTAACTGTAAATTGTGTCATGGAAAATGACCAGTTATGTTCTTTTGAAGTTTCTATGACCAGGGGTTGGCGGAACTGAACAGTCAATAAACTTGTCTTGTGCTCTTATGTCACTTTCTGCAGTTACATGGTGACCTCAGGGCTGGACAGGAAGCTGAAAGTGTTTGACATTAGAGCACTCCGCCCCCTGCAATCCTACTCTCTGCCAGCAGGGGCAACCTGCCTTTCGATGAGTCAGAGGGGATTACTCTCGGCTTGTGCTGGAGATACTGTTCAGGTCAGTACAAAAAATCAGTCTAGTCAGAGAACATGATCTGATTGATATTTGAATGAGCAATTTCCCCATTGGATGAATGAAACTGGGCAGTTAATTTCAGTGAACAGTGCAGGCAACTATTAATGTCATTTTTAAATCATAAATGATGAATGTAAACAGCTCGCATTCATTTTAAAAATGGTATTGTAAACTTACAGGAATCAATGATGT
The DNA here is from genome assembly GCF_036373705.1 of Amia ocellicauda. Taxonomy (NCBI): domain Eukaryota; kingdom Metazoa; phylum Chordata; class Actinopteri; order Amiiformes; family Amiidae; genus Amia; species Amia ocellicauda. The sequence continues at coordinate 6,893,581 of NC_089852.1, forward strand.
GACAAAAATATACAACATAATCCATTCATTTAAAAAGGGCAAACTAGTGCAACTATAGAAAATGAGGTGAATGATTACAATCTAGTAGAATTACTACTAAGGAACTTTTTATTCTGTTGTGAATAGTATCAAGGAGCACCGTGCAGCTAGAATACGTTATACATAACTATGTAACCAAGGTGATATATAGATTCATTTAGCATTCAAAAAAAAAATCCCAATGTATATAGTTGTGGTCGCTGACTGACTCGGCCGTTCTTCTCCCAGGTGTACCAGGATGTGATCGGCACTACTGTTCGGAAGCCCTACATGGCCCACAAAGTGCGGGGCTCGGTATGGGGGGCCCAGTTCTGCCCTTTCGAGGATGTACTGGGAATCGGACACGGTGACGGGTTCACCAGTATGATTGTCCCAGGTGAGGCTGCACCTCAGTAACGCTTATCCTCCTGCTTTCTTTTCCACAGTTCAGATGTTGAGGTGAAAGATTTGTTTAGGTTTCCCAGTTTCTTTTTAATGGATATAAGCATGATTTGAAGAAAATGTAGAGGTAAAAGGTATTTTGTCAGTCAAACAGGGAAGTAAAATGAGGACCATGCTAGTCTGACAGTATTCATACTTGAATGACATTGACGATCTGCAATCTTCAGGTGCTGGAGAGCCCAATTTCGATGGCCTGGACTCAAATCCCTTCCGCAGTGTGAAACAGAGGCAGGAATGGGAGGTCAAGGCTTTACTGGAAAAGATCCAGCCAGAACTGATAGGCCTGGAGCCAGCCAAACTGGGAGAAGTGGATAAGGCCACCTGGGACGTGCGGCACCAGGAGAGAGTGGAGAGACTGGTGAGACTTTGAACCACCATGGCCTGTTTTTGGTTTTTCACTCCCTACTGCGTAGCACTTAATCGCACTACACATTAGTTTGCATTAAACTTCTGTCGCTGCCGAAAGTATACTGTATTGAATGGTTATCAAATTTCAAATTCAGGATTTTGATGATCTGCAATCATCAAATTGATGAGTAAATCTTTTCCTTACATTTTTGGTCTTCTGTTTCATTTCCAGGGATTTGATCCGCTGGCTAAAGAGAAGTTTAAGCCAAGGATGAAAACTAAAGGCCGGAGTTCAAGCGCCAACGTTGAGAAGCGCAAGAAGAAAGTTGCCCACGAGGACCAGCGGGTAAGACACCAGGCCGACCATCGCATTTTATGTTTTCAAACTATCACAAATAAACTTTGTGCATTGATGAGTTTGGATGCTATTAAATCTGTTTTTAATCTTTTATCAAAATATGCCAACCTGGGCCATGTTGCCATCCCTAATACAACTTTAATGTGCAAACATATTGGAACAGTTTTCACACCTATTAATTTCTGTCAGTGTAAATTAAGCCTTTTGCTTGTGTGTCTGCATTAATCCTGGCATTGTGCACCAAACAGTCCCCCGATGATGCTGTTTCTGCCTGCTCTTTAGTGCTATATTAAGGGCTTCTCCTTGTTGTTGTATACTCTTTACAATCACCTGTCTCTTGAAGAACTGAAAGTGAATGACAATTGATCTGACAACCTTTCCCTCTCTGTCAGGAGCTGATCAGACAGACTGTGGAAGCCAGAATGGAGCAACAAAAAGAAAAGAAAGTGACTGCCATTGGTCAGAGATCAGCACTGGACAGGTTCAAGAAATAGGAGGCATTTTTTGCTCTCGTGTTACAACTGAGTGTTTGTATATATCAATACAAAATTAGTTGTCCCCCTCTTTCTAATGATGAATACCTTGCATATTGTCTTTTTGATATTGTAATATTAAAAAAAAAAAAAGTTTTATTTTGCTGCATTTTGCTATGATTCATGTGTGCATTCTTCACTTTATATAAGAAGGTGAGTACTTGTGAATTTGCCGAGCTTCATGTGGAATCTGTAAAGGGAGAATTCATGGGTATTTTTAATATGGCAGCAGTATATCCTTTAGGACTTTCACTCACCTGATCACTTGATACTTAAAGTATTCCTGTAATTTATACACATCTAATGTCATCCCAATATGCATGGACAAAAATAATGACATTTCAACTTTTTGCTACATTTACACTGCAAACATAGGCATGTGCTGACTTGGGTCCACTGATAATAGATTGTATTCTGATGCAAAACACAGTACTAATTTAATGCATGTCACTTAGCACATACATGAAGATAAACTAAATTTATTCTACTACCGGAAATGTCATCTATACGTTAATTTATCATGCATTCCGCTATATAAAATAAGAATTTACAGCATTACATCACAACAGAAGACCTGTGTGCCACACTGAATTTTTTTTAGGTTGTTGTGGCCCAAAAACAGTGACAACAGAATGTGTGTTCAACACCTAAACTAAAGGATCTTCAAAGTAAAATGAAATGTTGTCAACACCCTGTGACTTGTAAGACTTTGTTAGCAGTCTAAGGGGTTGACCACGGGGAGATTAGACTATAAATTGGTTTGGTAAGCAGGTGAAGGATTAGTTATACTGTCCAATTAGCATTCCTTAATGTGGAGATGGTTACATGTTCTAATCAAGATTTTTCTTTAGCGTTCATGGGCCCTCTTACATAACAACTTCTGGCAGATTGTTTTATTTTCTTAAGTCAAATTATGTTATTTCCTGACTGTAAAAAAAATATGCGCAGAGGTTATGAGGACAAGTTGGTCTTTTGTCTTATTAATTTAGGTATTCAATTTCTGTTTCAGAGTGTGGGAAGGGGAATGACTCGAACCAGCCAACTGCGCAAACTCTGTCTGACCCCAATTAAATGAGCAATCCCCATAGAGAATGCCTTTATATTAATATGAGAGTAGCTAAGCTTTTCCATCACTTCACTCTTTCAACAAAGAAACTTGTATAATAGGCTGTTTTTATACCACTTTCCATCAATACTTCAAATGAATCCTGAGGCAAACTGGTTTAATATGAAAGTTGCCAATAGTTAAAAGTATTTATATATTAAAGCACCAGTACATTTCACTACTTTGCCGTTTGTGAACTCTGTAATAATGGTAGAAATGGTATAAGAAATTCTGTTATTTATATTAAAGTGTAAATGTGTGCATTATTTATTTAATGTTTTGTGAAAACTGGTCTCTTGCAGAGTTTAGTTTTTCCCAGCTAGCAACTAAGTATAACAACATTCACAGTTTCCACTTTTTCAACATTTTGTCAATTGATTTGCTATACACTTATTTTCCACCTAGAGTTTGATCTAATTCTATCATGAATTAGAATATAAATATTTTCTCATGTAACATTCTGAATTCCATGGATTTTTGTAAGGTGAAAAGGGCTGGTTTCCACTTGACTGATTTAACTGTATATTAGTCAATATGCTTTCTTAACTGGTGGCAACTGCACATTTTCAGCTGCTTTTTGATTGTGTCAGTGTCAACATTGCAGTCTAAGTAAGGTAAGTAAAATCCTCTTCTGATTATTTAAAGTATGGGGGAAATGGGAATGAAGAGAGAAGTATGGGTTTATGGCCAAGTCAGCTATGATGTAAGTCATGTTTGAAAATGTCCCAACACCGATCAAATTCATACTGTATTCATAATGTATTCTGGTGCATCAGAGTTTCAGAATTCAAAACTGACTGGGTATACTGTTAAAGCTTACTGGTTAGTTGAAAGTCATCTGTATATATATATATATATATAATATTCTTCCATCATTGGAATAATCCATAACACCAAATTGTATATTTTGGTACATACAAAGATGTATAAATAAGGCACATCTACAAAGATCCTTTAAAACAAATTTAATGGATTCTAATGAACAACACTGCTTTTCCCCTAATACTGGACAGACTGTATGACAAAACTGCAAGGAGGGTAAAAAAAAAAAAAAAAAAGCAAACCTTAAATCCAATATCCTGTCCTCTGGGACAATAAAATGTGTTTCAGCCAAGATTAATGTTTATGTTATAACAGAAGATTCAAAGCTGTCTCTCCTTTACCCAGGGCTCATATTCACTGTTTGCTTAGTGGTGGTGTATAGTAAACTGCATATGTGAATTTGTTAATTTAATTAAAATACAGTTCTGTATCACAGAATGCCCATGTGCACTACAGTGCAATGTGGTGTCCATGTTCAATAAATAAAAATATATTAAATACCATTCTTGTAAATAATGATTAAACATTTTCAATTGAATTGGTTAATTCTATCCAACATCTCATTTAAACCCATTTAATAGTTAACTATTGCCTTTATTGACTTCCTACATTTATTTTTCAAGCATTTTTTCATAAATTTTGACATAGAGAATGTGAATTGTTTGTGATCATTGATTAATGTAATATAAATGGTTTAAAGTGTTGTGACAAGCAAGCTGAAAAGACAGCTTTTTTTACTGGCCATTTCTGTTTCAGCAAAGAACCCTGTTGTTAGAATCCATATTGATGTGATAATGAAAGAGCCTAAAGCTATTACAATTTCATCTAGTGTAATGTAGATTGGAAAATGCAGTCTCACACTAATATACACACACATATACATATGGGCTATATTTTGGGATGGGCTTTCTATCTGAAACCCTGAAGTTCTTGGAAAGAATATTAAGGAGTATGGTTAAGAGATACACAGCAGGTAAACGGATGCTAATTGGGGCAATTGTTCCTTCATAATCTTTATGATTAACCACAAAAATAATAACCTTTTACTTTGAATGTCTTTCATACTGAAAGGTTATCAATATGAAAAGAGGTAAAATAAACTGCAGAATACATCTTAACACTAGCATAACTAAAAAAGGAATAATGAAAATCATAACATTATTTCAGAAGTATACAGCATAGGCTAGTTTATACAAAAAGTGCTTCAGCCTTTATTTAAAAAATATCTCTTGGTGAGCATCTATCATGATCAGGGATAGAATCCCACACATCTTCACCAAATAATTTGCATTTTGTCCCTTGTGTTTTGATTTAAATATAAAACACATTCTTAAAATACAGCTGGGGACACAGCTTGCATTCATAGTAAAAAAAATTTACTTCTCCAGTGAGAAGTAAACTGCTCATTAAGATTTACATCACTAGCTGTACATGGATGAACTGACATCTTAATTGCCAGTTCTTCATCGACATCACAGCAGCCTCTTCCAAAGTGGCGGTTTTTAGCAACAGCAATTTTATTCCGCTGGCATCTGTGTGAATGTGGAGTTCATTGGAATTGCTTGTGGCAGCTAAACAGTACAACATACGTCCCGTCCCCCCCAACCACCACCTTTTTCTAACAAAAATAAATAAATAAGCTGTGTTCATAAAAACCCCATACAAAAGAGGAAAACGTTAAAAGTATTAAAGTTATCTACCGAATAATAAACAAATTGTAAATCCACTATAAAATGCACAACAATTGCTTCTAATTTGTTCAACTTGTTTCAATCACTAACCTCTAGATGAAACATACTTAATGAAGTCCTTTGATCGGCATCTGTGCTATTCACACATTTCCCATACTGTGCAAGATTGTCAGGGCTCCAAATTACTTAATAAGATTAGACCAGTAACCAATTTGAAATACTAACGTCCTGGCAACATCAGTACTAGGAAAAATATACATTGGTGTTGTAATCAAAGTCCAGTAGTTAGTTTTTCTGATTTAATCACAACAAGGCTGAGTAAATGTTCCACAAGCCTTCTTTACAACTAAAAATGTGAAAATCTACTGTAGTACTGTTTCCCCTTTCATTCTCAATGTTTTTTCTTAGGTATTGAATTTAGAAATCAAGGTAATGAGTGTTAATGTACACAGGCAGCTGTTTATTTATATTTCTAATTTGTTAATATGTTCTTTTTGATATTGTCTGTTGTTTGTGGCCTTTCCAGCTATATAATTGTATCAATACCAATTATTTATATGGACTATATATTCAAAGACTTTGACACTTATTGTTTTACAGTAAGCAGAGCCGTAGACTGCCTTTAGTGCAACCATTTACATATTTCACTGTGGGGATTAATATTTTGTATTGTTTTTATATAATTTCTGCCAGTTCTAAGCCAAAAGCAACAAACTAATAATCAAAAAAGCAGTATCCTGTAGCTACCATTTTGTAGATGACAAGAGGCACCAGTTGTAAACTGAAGTGACTTTTGGTTTAATGTGTTTTGTACCTCAGGTGTATCCACTGTGGAGCATTATTTTGGAAATGGAAAAGACTAATGCAGTTGTATTTAAGTGCGGTAACTCTACTTTCAAACCTTTTGTGTGCTACCTGGAAATTGCTCTAGGTGACAAGAGGTTGTACATTTGTGCATTATTGCTCTTAGCCACCAGGAACCTGGGTTCAAAAGTGGCATTGATCTTAAATGAAATACATTGATTGCCTCTGGTTAGCTGTTCGGCATTAATCCACCTCACTGAGCTTCAAACACCAGTGCAGAACTCTACTGACATCTGCTGGGCATAAACTGAAATCTACAATCTAGAACAGTGGTTCTCAAACCTGTCTTGGAGTACCACCTACCCTGCAGGTTTTTGTTCCAAACGAGCTCTCAATTACTTACTTGAACCCTTAATTGAAGTAATTTGATTACATTTGACTCTTTAAATTGTGTAACTGATAAAAAGTTGGTTCCTTGATATTTTCCTTAAACAACTTTATACTTAACTTAAAACCCCTACTGTTAAAAATAATTAAAAGGCTCGAATTAGGAAATTATTTGTTCAATTAAGGGTTCAATTAAGTCATTGAGAGCTTGGTTGGAATGAAAACCAGCAGCGTTTGAGAAACACTGATCTAGAAAATTCAGTTAAATCTAGTACTTGAATTTCATAGTCATATTCACATATAATAATTAACTTCATTTAAATGATATATCAACTATTGTTTAACGACCTTCAAAGCAAGCTTATTTCAGACCAGTACAAAAATATTGAATGTATATCAATATAAGATAAGTGTTTACATTTTTACCTTGCATCTAAATTCCTGACCCAATATGTAGTCTATATACAGTATAGCCTTTATACTGCATACTGCCCAGTGAACTTTATCCTGCAACATTACTGTTTTATAGAACTTTTGAAGTCATATCTCAAGAGTAGCTAATAAGTGCTGCAGGATTTTTCCAGTGTCAGTGAGTGTATCGTTAAATGACTAAATACCAAGTGGACATTGCTCTGTGATTTATTAATTCAATATGCCACATTATCTCTCAAAGGTGCGATCTTCGCAGATGAGACAATTCTGAGTGGCTGTCTCACACATAGCTGTATCACTTGGAATTTCTCATACCTCTGGTAGAATTCTCATCTCCAGCCATGTGCAATTTTAAACAAGCGAAACAGAAATAAGAACTAATTTGATTGCAGATGTTAAATGCATCCGTGAAATCCATGAACTTGAACAGAGCCGTGGGAATATATTTTGATATCAAAATGATCTCATGATATACCTAACAAAAGGTTTGTTCTTGATGAGAGCTCTTCTTCGAATAATGGGAGTTTGAACATGCAACAGAATCAAATGCGGCATTCTCCCCTCGTTTGCGTTTGTAAAGACAAAAAGTATGGAACTGTGAGTGGGAAGGATTCCTCTTTGAAAGGCCGGACAACAGGACTCACAAGGTAAGACAACTGGTCTTCTTTTACTTCTCTTCTAAGAGTTACTAGTGCAAGTGACATAAACACTTGCATATACATGGAGAGGTTTCAGAAATTATCAGGATACACCGGTGAATAAGTGACAAGTTTATTATGAATAAATAAATACAGGTTAACCCAGAGCTCTCCTCTCACGTGAAGCAAAGTGACAGACAATAGGTTGCAGTATTATCTATAAAAAGTGATTACATCTTGTCATAATCCAATCCTGCAAATGGAATTACCACATGTATAATGATTAAGATAGGCCTGAGTTTATTTATTACTGTTGTTGTTGTGTTTGATTGGTGCTGGTCAACATTCTTCAGGAAGCAGAGACGTTTTAAGTTCTCAACCAAATACCTGTGCCCCAAAACACACAACCTTTATACTGTTTTAGCTGATTAAATATCTTAAAGACAATAGCTGTAATACAACTCCAAGAACTAATAAAGGGGTATGTACAAACTAATGATGGCTTTATAAACAAAATGAAATTAACAACATTAAACCATTAACAATATAAAGAATATTTAAAAAGTAACATTTCCCACTACGTATATATCTGTTATTATATTAAATAGACAAATTACATTATTCTAAAAAAACAGCAGAAATCATGTATACTTTAGTAACATTTTGTCTGCATCTCAACAATAATCAGTTTTAGAGGAAAAAAGAGGTGAAATTCATTAACTTCTATCTTTACATTTTAACACAATTTTAGGACTTTACAGTTGACACTGTTTTGGAAAAACTGTAATCAACCAGGATAGGGTAAATCTGACCAACTTCATTCTCAATGGATACTAGAAGTTTTATTTCTCCTTCTAGGTGGCATGGGACTGTATCCACAAATTTGAATCGAGGCATTGATGGTACTCAAAATGAAGCCTGTAATGAAACAGTGCACATGGACAACAGTGAAACTGCTGCACACAAACCAAGAGGCTTTGGAAATAAACTGAAGAAAACTCTGGGGAGATTACTGTCCCCTTGCCATCAGAGCCACCACGAGGCCCATGGGAAAATTAAGACTGGGAAAGGAATTACTTATGCAAAGCGTTCTAAGAATTTAATTTGTTCTGGAAAGCAGATGTTTCTTCGAAAGAGCCTGCCATCACCAAAAATGTGTCCAGAAATAAGTAAAAGAAGACCACAAGTTAGTTACTGTTTGGATATACATGACAGAAGAGAGGTTAACCAAAAGACATCTGAAATGACACCTTTTTGCAAGATAGAGGAGAATGACATGATCAAGTCATTTAATCCTGGTGTGTACAGAAGCATACAGGGTTATATTATCCAACAATACTGAAATATATATTCATTTTGAAATATACATATTTTAAAAAGTTGTATGCTGTTAGTGCTTGCAACTGACAGACTATAGCTGAAATATTGTCTGTATTCAAAGTTTAGAAACAATTGTACCTTGCTCATAAATGTTCACTTTAAAGGGGCTTAAAACCCATGTAATATGTACGTCTTAACGTGTTTTTAGAATTTCCAAATTATATTTAACAATAAGACTATTATGAATTGAAGCATTATGAACAGAAGCCACAATATACATTTTCACCCTCTTGTGCCATCTAGTGGCAAATACTTTTTTTTTACAGTATCTTTTATAATGGTCAATCATTATTATTTTTATTTATTTATTTATTAGCAGACGCCCTTGTCTAGGGCGCATAACAAAATATAAGGGCAAAATCATGAACACTTATTGAGTGTTGTCACTTCTTTATTCACTGTGATGGAACAGTAAGATCTATAAGCATATGAAAATTGAAAACAATCCTTAAACTGTCTGCATTTATTACAGCAACCATCCAAGTTGATGTTGTGGAAGCAGAAACTGAGAAATTCATTGGAAATAATGTAGTCCTGAGATCAAGGCGTATGTTGAGAAGAGTCTCTGTTACGAGCTTGACAGCACAACATCAGAAGGTATTTTAAATCGATGGCTAAGTGCTACTGAAGTTTTGTACGAGGTTTACAAGCCTTGCCATGAATTCAGTCAGAACAGAACAGCAGTGCACAACACACATTTTTGCCTTCCCGTCTCAAACCTGAGGTTTATCTCTTAACAACTCTTCCATTTTTGTAGGCACCCAATTTCAAGAAAAGGCGATACTTTGGTGTCTTTAAAAAGAGAAGGAGGAGAAAACCTGTTGAAAAGAGCAGAAGGCAGTCCACCTCAACCGTAGGAAAACTACAGACGGAGGTATGAAACATCCATTGATTACAAAATTGTAACTTGTTTTGTTGAAGCACATCACAAAGCGGTCACTTCCTGGAGACATCCACCCCTGATATCAATGTAAGAGAATTTAAGGTGTAGTACTGGGTAATGAAAGAACATTGCATTTGATGTGGAGTCTTTTACATGTCACCATTGTATACATTGTAAAGTCCTAGAAAAATACGAACACAGCTGAGTGTTACTTTAAAGACAAGGTATTTAGACATTAGACTGCTACTTACATATGTGTCAAAGCATGTGAATACTAAAACATGTCCCGTAGGTGGATGATTTGATAGAAACGATGGCTGGGCAGTCGATGAAGTTGCTGGCACAGAGGCGTGCTGAGCTGGAGAGATGCGAGTGTCTGGGAGACGAGGTCCTTCAGTCTTCCAAGCAGTTCCAGAGGGTTTCCAGGAAAAATACTCGGAAATATAAATGGAAGAACATGTGCATCCTCTGTACATGCTGCTGTTAAACATTCGGCTTCATGTTGTACTACACATCATTCGCATTTTCTATTGTCTTACTTCTTGCATTTCCTATTTTTTGTGTGCCATAGTTTTTTTGTTCCTGCATATATATAACAAATGGATTTAACCATCAAAAACATTTAAATATATATATATTTATGTATTTCTCTTAGTTACAAGATCATACATGGCACAATGAAGTATGAGTATCAATTGCCCTTATGGCTCTGGGACTCTTTTGGCTTTTATTCCAACCCATCTCTGTATTGCGATAATTGTTGACAAACATAATTAACTTCTGATTGATGACACCTATAAAAGCCTGATGGTTGTTTCTCCCATTGACAATAGACGTTTGTATAGAATCTATAGTCAACCAAAGCTATTCATGTGCAAACTATTATACACAGTAATATGCAACTAGAAATTAAGCAATATGTAACAGAAGACAAAGACCATAAACAGACCTGTCTAAATGTCCTGCTTTTTATTGCTTTATTGTATTTTTTCTACAAATTGCTTAACTTATTACATCCCCCTTAGTCTGGTTCTGATCTGACATTATTATTATTATTTCTTAGCAGACACCCTTATGCAGGGGAAATGTAGCATCAGTACAGTACAGTACAGGAAGTAACTCCTTGTGTTTCAGGTGCAGTTAAGAAACGGGTGTAACTTTTTTGTATATAAAGCCATTAGCAAAAAATGGTGAATAATAACTGGTACTATTAACAGGATTTAAAGAACACAAAAGGTTGAGGACACTATGATTTTATTTGTTAAAAAATTGTATAATTCAAGTCATAACATTGATGTGGAAAACATTACAAGCTTATGAATTGAAATCCATAGCAAATAAACAACCATAACTAAAACGTACATTAAACCAAGATGAATCACATTGAAAATAAAACAAAATACTGTATCAATAAAATGTCATACATCATTCACGAAAACAACAAATGAAATATGAACATAAGCACCATTACTGTCCATGGTCCATTTGGCTTTCTTGGTTTTCATCGCCTTCGGAGAACTTCTCATCATCTAATAAGGGAAAGAAAGCATGATTTCAAAAACGTCTCTCTCCCAGGAGTACTCAGACTGTAAATGTACCATGTAGTGCTTTCAGCGGGATGTGTCTGGACGACGGGGGCAGAACTTACTTTCTAGCGTTTGCTGAAGTTCATGAATAGTGCTCAGCAGAACATGAAACTGTTTTTTACGTAACTCAAGCTATGGAGAAAGGGACAGAATGACATGGTTACCCATCTTTTCCCAATGAGAGAGAATACAATAAAAGCATTTCAAACCAATCTGAATGTTTGCATTACCTTGTCTTCCACACTTTCTTTTATATGAGAAAGATGCTGCAGTTCTTTGTCAAGTGCCTCGAGCTGCCTTGGGGTTTAAAAACATTTATGTTGTTAAAACATTTATTATCTAAAAGGGAAGCGATAAACATTAAATCAATACACAGCTGTTATTCCTTCTTCATTTAAAATCCTTCAAGCTACGTTTTCTACTAAGTACCAGTGGGAGCATGTAGTATAATTAGTTTTACAAATGCAATAAGCCAATTCTCAAATTGTACGAAGAAAACATACTTTTGCAGGACTGCCTTGAAACTACTGAATGCCCAATTATCTCAGATTAACAACTTCCTTATAATTGGTGCTAGATAGAGGAATAAATAGCATCTGACACCGGAAACAGTTCACACTTGCTTATTATTCTTTTGTAATGCACGCAATCATTTCTGCCATGAGAAGTATATTTCCACTAATGTGGGCCTTTGACTCAAGACTCTGAAAGGTCAAATATGTTATGCGTGATATTCTACATATATTCCATTAAACATTCGTATAATTAAGTATAGGTTGAATTATGCAATTTAGTACATTTTATTCTTATGTAAAATCCGTTTTTTTTTTTTTTTTTTTTTTACGAGTTTTCCTTTTTTCTCTCTCTCACAATACTGCATTAGTCAGGGTCATTCATTACTTTGCCCTCAATGTATTTCCTGAGCCTTGACCGAATAGGAGAATGGAGTTTATACTTCACACACAGCTCTCACCGTGGACTGTTATTAGTTTTACTGTATTATACTCTCTTCTACTTTTTAAGATCGAATGCACAGTACTTACTTCAGTGTCTCATGTCTGTCTGGATGCTGCTGAATCACTTTAGCTAATGCATCATATTCTGTCAAATGTAAGAGAGACATATTTAGACTTTCACATCACTCATAAATATATATTGAAACTACAAAACTGTTGTTAAATAAACTACATAAGAAATGGAATGTGTAAAGAATAAAACACAGTTATACTATTTAAGTTATGGAAAGTGTGGACAACAATAACTTGGGGAGAGGTATGGGGGGTTATACCAAAATTTAAAAAAATCTTAGTAAAGGGGAGAATAACCATCTAGATTTTCAAATTAGCCTATTTCTTTTTGGGAGATCAACACTTTGGCCATCCTGAAGGACCTAACCCCAGGCATTCCCTCCAGCAATACAATCTGTGAGCTTTGATTTTAAATATTGAGATGTGTAAATAAACACATCTTTATTTTGCATCTGATCAAACTACAATAAACAGTCCTGCCGAGCAACTTGCCAAATACTTCAACAGTCATTTCTCACCTTGACGGTTCTTTCGTATTCTCTTGGCTCGTAGTATTTCTTTTTTGCATTCCGATATTTTCTCATGTGCCGACGTGATGTTTTGTTCTTTAAAATGCAGAAGAAGAAAAACAAATGACACAGACGACTTAAAATGTTCTCACAAAAGTGTAAAATGAAACAAAAGCCGGGGCTCAAACCTCAGCTGGAAACCTACATTTCACCAGCAGCTTTTTAGTTATGGAAACGTCAGCAGTATGACTAGATTACCTATATCTGTGTAAATTTTTTCATAGTTTTCCATTTCCTTCAGGTTCATGTCATACACCAGCAGCGTTTTCCCCATGGAGAATTCACATTGTGCCAGGGTACCCAACATCCGGTGGTACTGGGTGTAGCTGTAGAGACAAAATAAGTAGTTGATCATATTTAAAGACAATTGAAGCCACTAGTCTACTTGATACTAAAGGGGGGATGCTTGGGGCAAAGAAATTGCCCTTTAAAAGTAAATAAATCAACACCTCCCCGATTGATCATCTTTCCATCTACAAAAAATGCAACGCATGGAAACAATAGCAACAGCATTTCATATTAGTTTTTAAGATTATTCCACATGGCACTGGACACATTTGGAGAAGACACCATTTTTCAATAGCTATGCATACATATGGTAGGTAGGCTGTAAGTGGATGTTAAAGTAAAAAGTACAAATTGATTGGGCGGATTAGTTACCCTTCCTCAGGGGACCCAGAGTGGCACCACTTGGTGAAGCTCTTCAGCAACACGTTGATGCGTCGATCGTCACCGGCTCCATCTCCGTCAATCAGAAGGCGCTTCCGGATCACCTCGTCTACAGACATTAAAATAACAGTAAAACATACCAGCCAATTTAATCATGAATTGTTAGAAATGAAAAATAACTTGCACCTAACAAACTGAAACACGCTTGTCCAATGAGCATGTGTGCAACCGGCACTACTACGTGGCCTTAGGCAATATACACTGGTTAAGCACATAAATAACCCACTGAAAACAAACCACGAAAGTAAAATGAACGAAACATGAACATAAACTGCACACTGGCTAATATGAGCACGTTAGAATCAAATACAAGCTACAATAACGACTCACCATCCGTCACAGCCCCCATTACTACAACACTCTTTTCAAACACAACTTTATTGATACAGTTCAGCTTAAAGAGCACCCGATGGGAGGGATATTAAAATGCACTCCGCCCACGAAGCCTACAGCACCGGTTGGTCGAAGACATGGAGCCTCTTGTTGTCAACACGGAGAAGATTTTGAAACTGTAGCTGTATGTCCACCATCTTGGCTCGAATTGACGTCACTTTGCTTAGGCCTCGGCCGACTCTGCTTGGAGCCACAATGGCGTCAGTTTCATCTCGCCCTGTGATTTGCTGACCGCGCTGTGACAGGCCTAATGGAGCAACACCGACGTGCGATGCGTGCGGGAAAAGTGACGTCTGTCTCCCATAATGCACCCTGGTAAACAGACATGGAAGCACCTGGTAAAGACCTCCACAGTCAGTGAACACTGCAATCGCTTTTTATTCACAAGTCTCGGCGTTCAATTCCAGCTACATTTAACAGACAGACACCTCAGAGGAGCTGTTTTTCATTTTTTAAAGTCCTGGGAGCAGGTAAGCGCACAAAAGTTTGTTCATCGGTTCTGAGGTTTATTAGTATCATTATTGTTTTCTTACATGGCAAGGAAACAATTTACTTTAGCAATTTAATCCAAACACCCATGGCTGATGTGGACATGTTGTCTGTTGTGGCTGTCCAGGTATTTGTGAAGTAAAAAGAGAGAGGAGAAACAACAGATGGAGTCAAGTGTTTCACATTGTATAAGATACCAGAGGATAATTCGGTCGTGCATGCTAAGTGAAAGTATAGTTTTGTGCATTGTACTCGTAAAACAAAGTTGGTCACAAACCGGTTTAATTCATGTTGAGATGAATGAAAACACTGTCAATGTCCCGCGGGCAATGTCCTGCCATGTCCAGGAGGAGTGTGCTGGGATGCACCGCTCTGTGGCTTATGTCAGGGTTGCACATGGTATTTCACACTTGTAACTGCATCGTTGATTTCATAGATAGGGTCAATTTAAAATATGCATCTCCCTCCAAATGTGTGTGTGTGTAATAGTATCAGCAAAATGATTCACTTGTCCAGCAGTTTAAAATGAAATGATGGACTGGCACTTCTGGGCTTGCAGTATCATACTTCCTGCTTTATTTCAAAACTATAACCTTTTCATAGTTGGTAATTGCTGTTGGTGAATCAAACTTGAAAATCAATTTCTAAAGAAACTTTCCTCAACAAAATGTTGGTCTTGTCTTATGGCTTCTGAATGGAAACTGGAAGAAACTGGAATGTGTTGTTTTTGTCCTTTTTCTTTTAGGGTGACAACCTACTGTACATTATTGTATGGCAGCACCAGCATTCCACTTATCAACACAAAAATACCACCAGATAACTGATATTGACCAAGCCGTAAAAGCTAGTGTCAGGTTGTGAATAATGACCAAGAAAAGGAGCATTTTCCCAGTGCACATGGCATTGATTTGTTATTTTTCAGTAGTGTATTTTGTCACAGTAATGTTTTCTGTTTCTAGATAGTAATATTAGGTGGGGAAAAAATGTTGTAAATTCCAACAATTCTCATTAATATCAGTCTCGGAACTGCATAGATTTGTATTAGTATTATATACATGTTATTTTTTAGGATTTATTTAATCTAGCCATAATTTCTAGGTAAGCACGTTATCTGAAGAAGTTGAAGTTTTTCTGATGTATATTTCTTGGTTATTGCTGTGGTCAGTCTGAAGGTTGCTCATGCCATGCAGTAGTTGTTACTATGCTCATTTTAAGTGGAAAGGTCCCCACAGACCTTGACTCTGCAGTATGTGAAATATAGACAAACATCAGATCTCGGATACAAGCCACTGTTACATGTACACTTTCTAGCATAGCCCTAAAAGAGTAATACCCCACTGCACTACACAGCGAAAGATGCTGTGGTTGATGCACACCATTAGTGAACACTTTGGAAACTTTGCAAGATCTTTCTTATAACAACAGTCAAATCGTGTTTTTTTTTTTTTTTTTTATCACCCGGCTTCCATTTCATTGCTGTCTTCATCCAAACCATCAAATTGAAATTGCAAATTCTCAGTGATGTCTTGCCTTAATGTAGTACTGCTCTGGAGAAACTTATAAATGTGCATAATATTAGAGTGAAATCAAATGCTACTTTATCATGAATCTGAAGGTATTGCAGGCATGTTTGTATTGATGACTTTGGGATTTATATACCCAAAAGCCCTCTCAAAAGCTCTTGTGGATCAGAAATCTTCCTTCATAAAAAGAGCATTAAATGTTTGATTATTTCAGTTCAGATAAACACCTCCATTAAACAAGAAGAGTCGTTTAGTTGAAAAAAGTCTGTTTCAAAATCATATTGTACAGCCTATTTTGTACTGTTTACTTATTCTTTTAAAGTAATATCGGATTAATTTGCAAAATAGAATTTCACTGCATGCATTTGTGAAATGATATTTGAATAGTGGTTTCTGCACTGTCCAGTTCTTGATTCATGTAGTTTCTATTATCTGTCTAGGGAGAAATTTAAACAAACTCATCAATATTGAAGGAAATTGTATAATCCTAATGTGATATTTCTTTCCAGCATGGTATAAATAGTTTAGATATGTAGAATTCCCTTCCCCCCCCCCACTGTATTTCACCACTAGATTTTTTTTTTAAACACCCTTCGGATGCAGAGTGTTGGATCTATTGCTGTTGTCTGCTAACTCAAAACCTCCAATTCACCCCTCTCAATAATTAAACACCTGAAGTAAAGAATGATGTTGGTTAGTGTTTTCAGTAATTCACAAGGAAATAGGATTATTGAACTGCAAACTGAAATAGTCTCAGGTGGTTAACCAGGGATACTACTTAGTGGATTGGATTACTTGGCACTGGCGGGTTGTTCCATAAGTAGCTCATGTACTAACATGAAGGCTCTCGGTGAGAATGCTAGAATTACTGCTGTCAGATTCAATTATACCAAATAATATGGCTTTCAGGCAGATAAATAGGTAATTCCCTAAACAGTGATAATTTGGAGTCTGAGTAATTTATTAATTCAAAAACATTATGGTTCAAATTGCTATGATTTCTTGCAGATTTACCTTCAAACTGGTGTGGCGGAGTCAGATCACCCATAAAACCAAACTGATGAAGCTCAACTGATCTGGGTAATAGGATTTCTTTTTCACATTTGACAAGGTAAGGGGTTCAGTAAATACAGTGCTTTGTTCTGTATGCCTACAAGATCACAGATTCTCAGTGCTTTTAGCCCAGCAGGGATAGGCTTAGATTTATCCATATCAGATGCACAGCGACTAAAGTCATGAAGGGATTCTGATTACCCTGACATCTATGCCACAATTGTCTACCTGTGTATTATTTTTTATACCTGGAAAAAAATTGAATGGCTATAAATATCTGCATTGTTGTCTGATATTCATACTGCGAATTCACAAAACAAATAAAAAAAAAAAGTGCTGGAATATAACTAGGTAGGTGAACTTATTGGGCTATACTTTACTTTTAAAATGAATTGGCCCTATCCATAGGTTGGACTTAGGCAATGTATTGGTATTGTATTGCAGATGATGTGATGCATTTATATAATTAGAAAGATGCACTTTTTGCCCAGTAAGACCAATAGCATTAGATGGCCGTTTCGATGACATAACAGGTGTAATAAAATTATAGACATAAAATCACTACCAAAATAACAATTAATGTTCCATTATGAGGATCTTGAGCTATGATGAAGGGAAATGGCAGACTGGTGAAGCGTACTGTTGATTGGACCAATTGAGGGACACTCATGCTCTCCACTGATTGGCTACCAATAATGTAAACAAAGCCCTCTCAGGTGTGTTTACATGGTTAGCGTATCCCGTCAAATTTTACTCTTTTTAATTGCTTTACATTACTTCAGATTTGTTGGGGGGTGGGGGGGTTGACAAAAAATAAAAATAAAATAAACGTCTGTGTTCAACTTCGTTATAAAGGAGCTTCATTCACAGAGGATTTGTTAACAGAGGTGTATGTAAACATCCTGGGAAATAACTGTGATTTATCTTCCTCATTAATTTTGAGAGCTGCATATATATATTTTTTTTTTAGTTAGGCAAATATAGGGAGGAAATGGAACACCAGGAAGGCCAGACAGAAAATTACATGCAAGCTGAGATTAGAAATGACACCTGAAATCTGAATGTAAGTTAAACACAAATCTAAACCTCGACTATGATGGTAAATAAAACTACACCATGTGTGAAGGTAGCAGACTCATGCGATGTTTAGGTGGTTTTGGGTGGTACTTGGAGGTATATAATTAACATTTGGTTGGTATTTTACAGTATATAGAACTGTGACAGTCCCTGTGAATTCTTCAATGTACTAGTTAATAAGATAAAGATTAAATTGCTATAAACAGCATAATTTAGGTTTTGGAGCATGATAAAATTGTCTTGCCTTTAAATTATCTGCAGAATTGTTTCACTTTATTCAGTATAAACCTCCACGTCTGGGGAAAAAACTGCAGTGTATTAACCTGCCATTATTCATTGTCAAAAGTTATACTTATTGTGTGTGTGTGTGTCAAGGTGTAGACTATCATTCATTCATAATTCCCACAGTGGATTAACCTGTTCATGCTTCCATAGACGAGAGAGCTTTCTATTGGACTGTATATTTAAGTGATCTATTTCAGTCAGTGGAATTAGCCTTTTTTTTAATTGTTATGTGTACAGTGCACTATATTACACAGTGTGGTGTTTTAGTGGATAAAGCCATCTGTTCGTGGCTTGATGAATGGAGACTGTCGTCTTGTGGAGGGTCCTTTGTCGCACACTCTGGTGATTTCATAATCTCTGTGCAGTACAACATGCTCTCCATTCCCCTCCCTGGGGGCTAATCTGAATGAAGATGAGGACAGGGAAACGGCTTCACACGGGCTGGTGGCATACTGCCAGGCTCTTCAGGAAAGTGTTTGATGTGAAGCTTGGTGCAAGATCTTGTCTTTTTTTTTCCATTTCTTTAGTGACATTGTGAGTGTATGGTACAAAGAGGCCTTACAGCCAAACAAAAACATTGGTTTAGGTTACCGCTCATACCAACACAAGCAGAAAAGAGACAATTCAGACCCTGCAAGATTTCTTCTAGATCAGTTCATTTGTTCTTCAGTTTAGTACAGGACTGATAATGTTCACCTTTTTATTGAAAAACATGATACAAAAAAAGCAATATTGGTATTGACACACATTCTCTAATTGTTTCATATTGTTCAGATTTACAGTATTCTTAACAGAAGCTGCAAAAACACACTATAATGCCACTTTTAATTTTAAAATATGATGTTTTGTTAATTTCTGGTCATGCGTTTGGAGATGTTCTTGTCACTTGATCTACAGTTTATTTTCTCAGCTAAATATATTCAGCAGTTTTTTTTTCTGGTTTGTGTCTTAAGATCATATGTGAAAAGAAAGAGATATGTTTGTGTATGTGTGTATATATGAAATTTAGATACTGGGTAGGAGGTTATTTGTTACAAATCTTACTTCCAAGCAACATAAAGTCCTACCGTGTGCATAGATCATTTTAGTGAACTCATTTCTTGGAAAAGAGAAAAGTACTTGACTTTTCTAGCAGCTGCAGACATGACTAAAATCCACAGCACAAAAAAAGTTAGACACAGAAGACAAAGTTTGCTGCCTGAATCCATAGTCTGTGAATCACCATCTTTAAGGGATCGTTTTAAATGTTAAAAGTTACTCATATTATGTTAGCAACCTATGATAATGCATAGCTCTATATTGTAGGGCACCTCATACTTTATGTATAATAAATTCTGCATACCTGACTGGCACAGGTGAGAATAATGAGATTTTCTGTTGCTATATATGAAGGCTTAGTTGTTCAGTTTCTGTGACTGAAAGTCTCGACAGACAAGAAGCACATAGAAAGTAGCCAACCACAATTGACAACATCTGTGTAACCCATACATGTCAGCTACTTAACGGTTAATGGTTAGATACCACTGGAGTTTTCTGAGTCCTTTATAGAAGACGACGATTGAGGACAAACAATTGTAAGGCGACCTGTAACTTATTGACCTGCATACATCTCCGACCCCTTCACTCATTTAGGGAGAAAATACAGTTTTCAGATGAGCAGAGTAGACAAGCTAAATTCTGAGTCTGTTTGTAGGCATTATCACAAGGATGAACATAAAGTAGCTTGAATGCTTTGTGGATCACCATCCTGTCTCACTTGAGGTGATACACTCATGGGGTGTGAAATTAGCCATTGAAGCATTTTCTGTGTCCAAGGAAAAAAACAAAAAAGCAATGACTATGCAGTTAGGGTGACATATTCAATAGTAGTGTGGAGTCATTATAAGGTGAAATGACCCACATAGAACTGATCATCTGAGGTAATTTTTTTTCCACTGGGAGATAAATATGGAATAATTTCCTGGCCATGTAGGAACCTTCAAGAAATTGCTTAATGAGGTTCTTGGATCAATAAACTACAATTAGTCTGAAATGGTATAATCTTGTTTGTAAATGTAAATTTCTTTCTTATGTGTAGCTGACAGAGAGGGACATAATTTCACATGTTTGCCATTCATTTTCTGATTTCTGATTTATTAATCTTCTTTCTCTTTCTTTAATTTAAAATTGTAATTGTTCCTGTTTGGAAATAAACCATTTGTTTTGGCTTGGCCTGCTCACAGTTTATGGAAATTACTAAATCATGTGAACAATTACACATTCTATCTTTCTTTCACTTCATGCACTATATTTGGAAGAGGTGATTCTAACTGGATATAGGCCTAGTTATACACCTGAGTATAGGTGCACTTTTATAGACCGGCGTATAGTTTAAGGAGATATTTTCCTGCAGTAAAATATTATTGATTTACACCAAATGGGGAAATGTAAAATATTTGGAAAATCACTACAAGTACCCTTAAAATAATATCACAATCAGATTTTTTTAATTAAATGTTTTACATATCTGTATAATTATTCAATACTGATGTTTTCAAATGTAAAGGAAGCAGTTATTTCCCTACACAAGATACAAGAGCGAAAGTGTCTTATGTCACAGTGGTTGATCATCTGTGGCATAAAGAATCCTTGATACGGAACATGTATGCAGCAGAATATTAATTCACAATTTAATTTAAATGGTTAATAAACAGTTCATTTACAGTATACTTTGTGTAGTAGATAAAATAGTGATAGTATTCAAAACAAGCAAAATACAAATTTTATAATGTATGCTCTCAGAGTGCATATTTAAATCATTTTGTATGTATTAAATAACCTGCAGTGACACATTTTCACAGGTTTCTAAATAGCACTTCATCAACATCAACAATTTTTCTTTAGCAAGTTTTTGTTTAGTAAAATAATAAATCCCTATGTATAATCCCTTGGTGCAAAATGTTTCAAAGAAAATAGTCCTGCGTATTCCAATTTATAACAAGCATTTAAAATGATTGAAATGTAGCAAAACATAAATTGTTAAAATACAGAATGATAAACGTGTCTTTGTCTGGACTGTGTTTTTTCTTTTGTAATCCAGAATTCGGTTTTAAAATTAAGATTTTGTATGTCTGTATTATGTTTATTTGATTTGATTTGTATTTTTCATTTTTGGATCATTACTATATTACACTGTCATACAATCTAATAAAATTCAGCTTTTGTAATAGGTAATTTAGAACGTCAAAGTACAGGCCAAGAGTTAAATAAAGAATTACACAACAAAATCAGTGACAAGTGTTTAAAACAATTAAACATTTACTGTGCAATGATCTGAAATGTAAGCTCAGAAATATTTTTTATTTGCGAGTATTATTCTACTGCAGTGTTACAATTAATTATATTGTATGTCAAAATTAAGTAATACTGCAAGCCTTTAAAATAACTTTAATATGTAAATCCGGGACTAGTTTACGCTATATGAACTGTGTTCTGGGTGAACAGGCCGTGTGTGTGTTATAATGACCGCTGTCATGCATGCTCCGAAGTGCTCGATTTCAGTGCCAGCGCAGCCCTTGCACGTCGCCTGGCCGAGTATGAAACGTGCCGGATTCCTGGGTTGTGCAGTTGCACTTTCATCCTTGCGCCGCTGTACTGACGCAAAAGCTGCAACTGAGGGAGATATGAACTGACGTGCTGTGAAACAGTCGGGTTTAAGGAAGTAGGGCAATACATGTCCATAGCACCTCCCACCCGGTAACAGGAGAAAAAACCCTCTCATTTAAAGTGTATATTTTTGAATGTTCAGTGGATCGATGACAAGCCATACATTTGGAAACAACACTTATGTTTCGCTGGTATGTATTCATGATCGTAGACTGGTAGACATCATTATTTTAAATGTCTTTTAACTTGTAGTGGCGCGTTAGAAAACATACATTGATCACTGTTTTACCATTCTTGAAAGCTTTCTGGATGACATAACTACCGCCACCAATACTACTATAATAATACTAACATGTATTAATAATAATAATAATCATTACACAACCTGAAACCTCATAGGCGCAGCGAGGGGACATGGATTGTTTTACGTATACTCTCTTAAGACGTCGTCTGATCCGTTTGTTTAATACAATGAAAAGTACATATGCGCCATGATACAGTGTGATTTTACTTGTGCAAGGGTGAGCTGATTCAAAATGCAACCTGTTCTCGTAAATGACCCGGATTCCTCCAATTTCACGCACACGTCAGGGAAGTTCTGTAGTTGGGTTCCTCCTTAAAGTTTTATCTTTCATCTGGGATTGGACTATTCCAAATAAATACGTCTCGGAGAACTCCTCTGGATGTGTCTTACGTTCAAATGCAAAAAAAATAAGGGACATTATTAGAATCCGATTGTAGTGCAACATATCCCAAATGACCACTGCGATGGTGAAATGGAAAACGTGCCCTTGCACAGCATCACTCCGGGAAGATTTCTTGTTAACCACCTTAAACACTGAGTGCTGTTTTGTTACATTGTAGCGGAAAGAATGTCGGAAAGGGCCGATGATGACGTCAGGGGGGAGCAGCGCAAAGCGGCCAGGCAGCCAAAGCAGCAACAGCAGCAGTTCCAGCAGGGAGAAGGCTCCACAGCAATGGCGACTGTAGGGGAGCGCAGATCACTGCCCAGTCCAGAAATCATGTTGGGACAGCCCTGGAGCAACTGGGTCGATGCTGCTAAACTCCACGGGAATGACGGTGAGCTGTTTTAGCGAAAACCTGTCCGATCGCTTCTCGGAAAGGGAAGATCCCGCAGCTTTTTGATTGCGTGCAGTTTGGGAATCGAAGAAACGCTACTAGTAGTAACAGCACCAGCAAGTGTAACTATTTATCTGACTGATGTATCCGATTGATTCTTTTAGGTGCAGAATCGGAAGAAAGTTTGAAAGAGTGCGGGAAAAATCGAGAAGCAATGAGGCTCTGCAAAGAAGGTGAGTGCTATTCGTGAAAGGTGTGTTTTTGTTTTGGTGGTTTGCATAGACTTAATGCACCGGCAGAAATCTGCTTTGCCTCTAAAGCAAGTGTACTTAGTGGACTTGTAGTAGGGGGCCTTGAACAGTTGGATGAACCAAATGTTTTCTGACGGGGGGAAAGTTACACCTGCAATAATCAACACACGTTTTGAATGAAGAGCTGTCCAACTGAACTACAGAGCTGAAGTAAAGAAGGTGCAGAGGTAATAATTGTTTTATTATTTACTCGGAGGGAGGGGCATAGACTTAGGTGGCTGCAATTTTAAACTTAAGTAGATGCACTGGGGCTGTTATTAAGAGGTTCTGCTGTTTTTAAACCTCAGATGTGCTCTTGAGAATTATATGGTTGTACCTGTTGAAGACCTTCACAAGTTTTCCCTGACTCAGAATTGAGATAGTCAAATAACAAAGTGGTACTGTATACATGTTTTATGTAGTGTTTGGAATACTATAACAGGAAAATCACAGATTGTATTTATTGGTTGGAAGTAGGGAATTGATTTAATACATACAACATAGATGTATTTTTAAACTCACAACAATACTTGTCATTTCCCATTTTACTATACATATTCCTGAATTTAAATGCATACGTCTTTACATTTTCTTTTGCAATAACCAAGTAAATACAATAACTGTGACTACAGAAGTAGTGCCTATACCAGTTTGTCATCATATATATCACTTGTGTTTATACTTACTTTGTTTGTGTTTGCATTTGTTTTTTCTTTCAAATTAATTTAATCGTAGGTGTTCCGCAGGTGATGTAAAACAGTATTTCGTAAACCAATGGAAAATAAGTTAAACTCTTAACTAATAAAATAGGAATTATGCTATTCAGTAAAACAAGCCATGCTGCATATAGATGAGAAGTATAGAATGTATGTTAATGTTTAATTAATTTTTCAAGCTTACATTACCCATCCTTGAGCAGAATAGAGTAGATGTGTGCCAATCTTCACATTTTTAGAATCAACTACTTAAAATAACACTTAAAATGGAAAATGTATGAAAACAAAATATTTCCAGATTATGTTTCCTTTTCAATCTGCAGTTTGCCTTCTGTACCAATCAGTAATAATAAAAAAAAAAAAAAACTTATCAAGCTGGAATGGGAGTGCAGATAAAAGTTGTATGTATTTTATATTACAATCACTTAAGCTTGAAAATTGACGTGACTGATAGTTAAAGATGTCCTGTTACAATTGTAAAACTCAGATTGTCAGCAGTGGTTGCTACTGAAGGAAATGTGAAGATTGAATGTGAAGTGAAGGGCAGGTCATTTAATCTTGTAATCGTAAATTTGTAACACATTGTTTGCAGTTTTCTGGTGAAACCTTGAAGATGTATGTCAATGCATCTCCAGTTTAGAGCTCACAGTACATCTAAATTTAATGTATATGCTTAAGCAATTTGCTCACAAACATCTGCTAAGAAGTGTTCTGACATTTTTTATTCAGCTACAAAACTGAAGATCCTTATGTTTTTATCAGGTGAAGTTTCTTGCCTACATCCAGTGTGGTGTCATCGTCGTGCACACATTTTGACCTATATTATTTGGACATTGTCTCAAATGCATGGAGTACAAACTGTACCTGTCAGAGCACTTATCTTAGACTACATTTGCATTGGCAGACAATCGTTTCAGTGTCTGTAGAAGGAAGGGGCTCAATGGTTTTATCCTGGAAGTCACTGAATGGAATACATTGCAGTTAGGATAATAATATTATGATTAATTTGTATTATGGAAAAATCTTTATATATATATATATATATATATATATATATATATATATATATATATATATACACACACACACAGTACTGTGCAAAAGTTTTAGGCAGATGTGAACAAATCCTGTAAAGTAAGAATGCTTTCAAAAATAGACATGCTAATAGATTATATGTATCAATTAACTAAATGCAAAGTGAGGGAACAGAAGAAAAATATACATCAAATCCATATTTGGTGTGACCACCCTTTGCCTTCAAAACAGCATCAATTCATCTAGGTACACTTGCACAAGTCAGGGATTTTGTAGGCATATAGTCAGGTGTATGATTTAATAATTATACCAAACAGGTGCTAATGATCATCAATTCAATATGTAGGTTGAAACACAAGCATTAACTGAAACAGAAACAGCTGTGTAGGAGGAATAAAACTGGGTGAGGAACAGCCAAACTCAGCTAACAAGGACAGGTTGCTGAAGACAGTTTACTGTCAAAAGTCAAACACCATGGCAAGACTGAGCACAGCAACAAGACACAAGGTAGTTATACTGCATCAACAAGGTCTCTCCCAGACAGAAGTTTCAGAAGGCAGACAGGGGTTTCCAGATGTGCTGTCCAAGCTCTTTTGAAGAAGCACAAAGAAACGGGCAACGTTGAGGACCGTAGACCCAGAGGTCGGCCAAAGAAACTTACTGCAGCAGATGAAAGACACATCATGCTTACCTTCACAATCGGAAGATGTCCAGCAGTGCCATCAGCTCATAATTGGCAGAAAACAGTGGGACCCTGGTACACCCATCTACTGTCCAGAGAAGTCTGGTCAGAAGTGGCCTTCATTGAAGACTTGCGGCCAGAAAGCCATACTCAACTATGCACGAAAACACAGGAACTGGGGTGCAGAAAAATGGCAGCAGGTGCTCTGGACTGATGAGTTGAAATTTGAAATATTTGGCTGTAGCAGAAGGCAGTTTGTTCGCCGAAGGGCTGGAGAGCGGTACACGAATGAGTGTCTGCAGGCAACGGTGGAGGTTCCTTGCAAGTTTGGGGCAGCATTTCTGCAAATGGAGTTAGGGATTTGGTCAGAATTAATGGTCTCCTCAATGCTGAGAAGTACAGGCAGATACTTATCCATCATACAATATCATCAGGGAGGCATCTGATTGGCCCCAAACATACAGCCAAAGTCATTAAGAACTATCTTCAGTGTAAAGAATAACAAGGAGTCCTAGAAGTGATGGTATGGCCCCCACAGAGCCCTGATCTCAACACCATCGAGTCTGTCTGGGATTACATGAAGAGAGAGAAGCAACTGAGGCTGCCTAAATCCACAGAAGAGCTGTGGTTAGTTCTCCAAGATGTTTGGGCCAACCTACCTGCCGATTTCCTTCAAAAACTGTGTGTAGGTGTACCTAGAAGAATTGATGCTGTTTTGAAGGCAAAGGGTGGTCACACCAAATATGTATTTGATGTAGATTTTTCTTCTGTTCACTGACTTTGCATTTAGTTAATTGATAAATATAATCTATTAACATGTCTATTTTTGAAAGCATTATTACTTTACAGCATTTTTTCACACCTGCCTAAAACTTTTGCACAGTACTGTGTATGTGTGTGTGTATATGTATATATATATATATATATATATATATATATAATATAAATTGAAACATTGTAGTTGTCTTAACAGTTTTCAAATTACAAAACTGGTATGTTCACATAGTCACACTGCATGTAGATTAAATTAATTAATTAATGGTTAGAATTATAATCATGCCTTTATGTGGTGTCAAACTGAAGTCCTGAGGTCTTTGTGACCCCACTGCTGACTGAAGTTAAATGCAGTTGGTACTGTGTAGGATAGATTTATCAGCCTGTTTCTGGTGGCAAGGCGACTCTAATATGTTTGATCCGAATGAGTAACTTTTGATGCCCGTGAGAACCTTACACTTATTCAAGTACATTAAAATAGAAGAACTCTGAAATTCTAGTCCTAGAAATCCTAGTTCCAGTGGAAAGACTGTGTCAGCCTGGCAGCAATTTGTATTAAGTTGTTTTTGAGGGAACCAAGGCAAGTTCTGTTATTGGAGGAGAAGAAAGCATTTCTTACGTCTCCATCCACTCAAGTCTGAGAAGTGATATTTCTGTTTATGTACTCTCACTGCTCACTGAAATTTGGATTGATAGCTCCTGCTACAATAACTTTGCAGGATTCGTAATAAGTAGAGATGTTGACAGTCCGAAATGAGATGCAGTTAGAACTCCATTGATCTGTAGTCAGAAAGTTTCACTTATGGTGACTGGAGTCTTATATTATTCCAGTTGTATTGGCAGTTGTTCCCAAAGAATGTACTGATATTTTCTGCTGTCAAGTGGATTGCTTCACATTAAACAAGTGTGTATTAGATCCTGTTGCTTCAATGCAACTATTTACTTAAATGCTGTAGTGTTCTATCCACTTTAATTTAACTGAGTCACATCTGTTTTTTATGTTTCCAAATACTGACTTTACATGATATGGTTTGTATGACAAACACAATACATTATTTTATATGAACTTGTAAATTCAACCTTTCATGAAAGGTTCATTATTTGCAAAAGCTTTTGGGAGAAATTCATGTTTCTTCTGTTTTTTGAAATAATTTTATATAAAAACACGTTTTATTTACACAGCATGAATTGATCCTTAAATTACCCTGGTGTCATAAATTGAAGTGTCATTCAGTTTTTACCCCTCCGAATGTTTTAGCCTAAATATAAGTTTCAGCTGCCTCCCATTTGTAATGTTGAGCTCAGTTTTCTGACATTATGGTAAACAGTTTCACATATCTGCCAACTGTGTTAAAAAGTTCAGTTTCAATTCCAAGTATGCCTTGGAAACCCCAATTTGGAAAGGCTTCAATTTCTTTATGCATATTTGTAATATAAATTATACTCATGTTGTTTTCCACTCTTTCTTGTAGGTTGACTAAGAGCTTGATAATACCATAAAATGAATAACATATCAACAAGGACTGGGTACAGCAAACTATCATGTAAATGGGACTGATAGTCTGTCTGTATTCTGCATATTAATACATTTCAAAGAATAATGAATATATGGTTATATTTGTGTGCAACAGGACTTTGTGTTTAAAATACAATGTGGCTTAAGTTTCCAAATGTAAGTGACCAGTTTATTAGGAAAGCAGCAATTACAAGCTCTAGTTTTATTTATCCTTTGTCAGGAAAAGTTTTTCAATAGTTCATTGTTATGATACAGAGGTTGTATACTGACCACATTGAACATGAATTAAAAAAATAGTAAAGCTTTCCTAGATTATAATTTTGTAATTATAACCTTTGGGTCACCGCTTTTTTTTTTTTTCCCCTGACTTGCTAAATGCTTTAAAGTTTAGAGTAATTATGGGGTGGGTGTTCCTGGTTCAAAACCTATTAACTGCATTTTTATCTAGGACAATTCAAAATGTAGCAGGAAAATGTATTGAATAAATGTAATAACTTTGAATTGTATAGTATTACATTTTAAATGGTTAAAAAAGTTGTATATAAATATATACTACATACATCACTTCAGATTAATTAAGTAGGTTTTGTAAACATGTAGCCCAGTACGTAGGAAATAAAGGTAAAACAGTATTATTTTTTAATTCATTCTGGGCTAAACCTCTGATATCCTTCTGAATACTGACTCGCAGAAAAGCATGCGGAGTCTCATTCTTTATTATAAAACATCTGGCATGGTGCAGGTCATGAAGTGATTATGGGTCATGGGATGAGAGAGATGTCTTTCTCAAATGACAAATAATTTTTGTGTTAAGTTTTGCTTTTTTGTTTTTAAAAGTCCCAAACCATGCTTTTTGTGTTCTCCTTTCTTGAGATGTATTACAGCATCAGTTACAGGGTCCACTGTGGGGTCACTTAATTGCCTAGAGCCTGTAAAATTGGGGACAACCTCTAAATTGCCTTAAACTACTTATGACACTGAACTACTGTCTTACACAACCTTTCACATCAGTACCAAATGAACCAAAGGTGAGGACACTGTTTGTCAGTCTTCTTACAAAATACTTCCTTTAATGCTCAACCCGTTTTGCAGTCGTCCAACATAGATGGGATGTGTTCAGACTGCAGAGTGTTTTAAGATGCGCACACACACACACGGTTACTTTTTATGTATTGCTCAAGAGGTACCCTTGTATTTTAGCTACGTGGATGTGCAGACAAAGGGTTGAACTGGCGCTGAAATCATGTTCTGAGTCTTCAGTAACTTATTGCTGTTGAAAAGGTGTCCACCTATTAAACTTTAACAGTATGTTTTTCAAGTATTGTAGGTGCGCACTATATTTAATGCTATAGGTGTCCTTTACACATGCACCGACAGTGTATTTGAAGATTGATTTGTATTGAGCCTACAATGGGGAACATTTATAATGCCACTACGGTGTCTTGTAGTGTCTTTAGCAAAATTTATACAATTCATTCCACTAGCTAATAACAGTTTGTGCCTCTGATTTCATCACCTTAGATGTTTTTTTTTCGACATTGGCGGTCAGTCAAATTGAATTTGGGAATGAGCGCTTCTTTTTTCTGGCTTCCTGTATGCAGAATCATAGTTCACACTTGGTGTCATTAAATGCATGTTTCATTTTTACCGTATGTGTATAAGCATATAATTTCTTTGAATCATATTTTACATACTGTTTATGAGACTGGGATGTGAACCAGTTAATTGGCTTTCAAGTAAATAGACTCTCAGTTGTGACTTTACACACTAAATTATAATTAACTTGTGGAGCTGTTGTACAAGATAGTTACATGCAGTTTACATGTATAAGCCCATTTAATACCAGATAGGTTATAGTTTATCATGCAGTTTATAATTGCACATTTAGAGCATTAGTGAGATTTAATAACTTTATTGACAGCACCCAATAAATAGTACGATAATTAGAAAATATGCAGTTTTTGAATACAGATTTTCTCATCTGTTTTAATCACCTATAATTAGATGGATAAGTTCTGCTAAACTAAACACAGTCCTATATATGACTGGAGTACCCTGCTCTGTTTTGCTCAGAGTGTAGGCCTAGTGCATTTTGAACAGTGTGTGTAGCCTTTCTAACTGACATGGGTAATATAACACTGTGTGTGTTCCTTGTTACAATTCCAAGGTTATATAAGATTTGATTCAAAGTAAGCCTTTGAATATGAATAACTGTGTCAAACTCAAATTAAAGAAAAGGAGTAAAATTCAAAGGAAATGCCTTGTAGTTATACTTCTTAAAAGATGCCTTCAAGGAAAACTAAGATAAATAGCGGATAGAAGAACACTTTACAGTACCATGATCTTTAAATGGCAAGAGTCTTAAATCCCGCATTTTGTTTATTTAAAATCCTCTCCAACACCGTAAATCCGATATTACAAAACACAGTACTTTGAACTGCCTTGGTGAAAGCATAACTCAAAACTCGTTTTTCCTCAAGCTAAGATATCCCTACAGTAACAAGTGATTATTGACATTGAAGTCTGGATGCAAAAATAGCCTACTAGTGCGGAGTCAGTTTTATAAAGAAAGAAAATTAAAAAAAAAATAATAATAATATTTTTTGCATACCATTAAATAAGGAATGTGTTTCAATGACATTCTTTTTTGAACGTTTTCAGGTGAGTGTTTGGTTTTTCAGTTCTTATTGCACTGGTTCATAGCGATGCCACTGAGGAAACCGTTGTACTGCCGAAGGTAGAGTGATGTACAGATGTTTATTTTCTGTTCACGGCTCATAGTCTTTAAAAATGAATGATTATTTTGTTTATTTTCTCCAGATCGGTAAAGTGTTCTTCAGTTTGTAAGCAAGAATAATATAACTGCGGTTGGTATGTTTTGTATTTAATTTGAACTTCACCTGTTTTATTCGTCCATTCTGGTCATGTAGGCTATAGTTTGCAGCATGGCTAACATAAAAGTTTGTTGGTCTGCTGTTAACATCTTTTATTTTAAACCTGAGAGATACTTTAGTACCATATTTAGCATCAGTAGGTCTGTCATTCGGTTTACATCTGACTTACCTTCATGACTGCTATTCCTGGAATGGATTTTGATTTGTTAGCTTTTGCAATGCTTTTTTCCCCTTTTTCTTTATTTTAATAAGCTTTAGCATATGTATGAATATTTTTTTCTTTACTTTGTCCCTCTATTCACTGTTTTCTGAAGAAAGAACTCTTACACAGAGAACCAAAAGCTGTCTTCATACAATGCAAACAACACTTACTAAAAGAATCGATAAAATCCCTGGGACCAGGAAGTTGTATAATCCAGTTGATCAAATCTGTAACGTCTTAACTCATGCTAAGTGTGATTGTGCTTTATAGGGAAATACAGGTAGAATGTACAGTATTAGCCTGAAATAGACGTGTCTATTTGTCTATATAAAGAATTACATAATTGAATAATATTCTGGCTGGTGGGGGCAGGAGGTTTGGAAAGTAATGTGAAACAATATACCATATATAGATTTCTAATATTTATTTTACAACCCCCTAATTTATACCCTGCTGGTGTAAGTAAGTATGTTCTTTTAATTATTGCAGTACAGTTAACAGTGATACCCTGATTGTATATTTTTTGCGTGGGATTTAAATCCATATCGAATACATGCAAGGCCTCCAGTTTCCAGTTTGACACATGGTGAGTTTCTTCATGTTGCCTGGGCAAGGTTCATTGGTCACTCCTCACAGAAATACCCAGAATTTCTTGTATTTAAATATTTCGTTCCAAGATGTCATTTACAACTGTCAAGATTTTTGTAAAAACGAACAAACAACAACTTTTATTTATTTTTTCTTAATGCAGATATGCCAATATTTGGTCAGTGCCCTGCACAGGATGATTTTTACTTGGTGATGTGTAACCATTGCAATCAGGTTGTCAAGCCACAGGCATTTCAAGCACACTATGGTAAGTCTTCCATTGCTTTCTGTTTTCTA
Source organism: Amia ocellicauda (assembly GCF_036373705.1). Lineage (NCBI taxonomy): Eukaryota > Metazoa > Chordata > Actinopteri > Amiiformes > Amiidae > Amia > Amia ocellicauda. The sequence continues at coordinate 6,925,893 of NC_089852.1, forward strand.
TTTGGATTAATGTATCTTGTCTTATCTGTTCATCTGTCTGTCTCTGTCTTTTCATGCATACGATATAGATTTTCAGTTTGATGCATTAGGATTAATAATACTAACCAACATTTTTTTTTTCTTTGAAGGAGGGTACATTTAGGCATTTGTTTTATGAGGACAGTCTACACACTAACTCTTCCTCAAAAATGCCATGCAGTGTTGTTTAAACATACTCCACAGGTGTAGCTAGATTTTGCTAAAATAACATCAGTATAAATCCGAATCATTTAAAGTTTTATATCCATGGCATTTACTTAGATGTAAGAAAACCTGTCATAATCTTCTGGAACTATACTGAAGAAAGTGTTCTAGAATAATTTGTAGTTCAAAAGCACCCCAGAAGTCTCCTGAATTAAGAATAATACACAACATCTGCTGTGAGGTGAAGCATTATGAAACAGGATAGACTTTGATGCATATGCAGAACAAAATTAATGATGAACAGATAGTAAATCAATAGACTGCACTGCTTTGGATTAAAATGAATTCTGTGACATGCTTTTTCACTAATTGTTGTAGTTAAACAAAAATATCTTGAAATAATTCCTTCTTGTTAGACACTGTCATATACAGATGAATTATTCACTCTTCAGTTGATAATGGTACTAATGCTAAAACTTCTTATAAAAAAAAAAAAAAAAAAGTTGGATTTTTGTATATTGTGATGCAACACTACACATTCAAAATGCAGTTTATTCTCTGAAACAATAAACAGTGGCTGTGTGCCATCCTTTCCTGATAGAATGTGTTAATATAATCACTTCATTTATTTTTAATTTATTAAAAACAAATATTTCTAGGGACAATCATTTGGAAATTGCTTGGGGCATAGAAACATATTTTTGGTAACAGCGATGCTCTTGCATTCTCTTGAGGAATCTCGATTACATTTCCTCCTCTGTGAATTGATAGCCGGGGGAATGTTGTGTAGGTCTGAGCAACTGGCAGGGATTGCTAGTAAATGTATTTAAAATTGTAAATGAATTATAAGTTAATGCTGGTATTTGTGAAACTGCTGTGATTTTAGCATCTGCTAGATGGGTTCAGGGTTTATCTTGTCCAATACATTTACTACATAATCTGTTTTTGACAGTCTATTAAAGTGTGTGTGTGTGTGTGTGTTTTTGCCAGGCAGAAAACAAACAACAGTATTAGTATTAAAGGAAACATTCCATTAAACCTGAATCTCAACAATTTAAGTATTTAATCTCTAATGCTTATATTCATTCACATCCTTCTCACTTTTACAGTTAAGAACATCTCCTGCATCACAGACCCCTAGTAGACGGTTCATCTCAGCTGGTTACTTAACTTTGACAAGTACTTAATATATATCCAAGTTGCTGTGGTGCAGTAAAGTAAAGCAAAACAGCCAAATGTAGTTAATTTCTTTATGACTGTGCATGAAGCCAGTGCCCATGGTATAGATTGCTACTTTGCGTGATCGGGATGGGAAGCTTCAAGCATATGTTCACAACATTTACTCTGTGTCCCAGCTACTATTCCAGTGCCTCGAGGTGACTTTGGACTCATCTAAAGGGCCCATCAAGAACTTGCACTTTGATTTAAGTTGTCAATCAAAGATTCCCTGATGGTCTTCTGAATAGACTGCAAAAATCAAAAAATAAATCCAAGTAATGCTGGAGTCTTTACAGTATTTTATACATTTTATATTTAATAGAATTATAAAAATACACAATATGAACACACTATTATAGGGTACCTTATTTATGGTTTATATGTATGAGTGCATACTAATCCACTCATGTTTCCATTATATAGAACTGTCTGTCAAGGTCTTACTGTATGAGAAGTGTCCACAAGAGGGAGTTTGAGTGATATTTTAGTAGTATAGTGACATCTATTGGTATATTGTAGCTAGGATAACCTGTGCTATTTGCAAGCCAAAATAATTAATCAGAGGATTTTAAAATATTTGTAAAAGGTGTGAACTAAAAATATTCAGGGAAGATATTAACCCTTTATATTTTGATAAAGATCCAAATTGTTTAAAAATTTTAATTAGCCAAAATGATTTTTAATTCTTAAATAATTCTTAAAATAATTATTTATTTTGAAGTTAGCGAGGAGGACAACCCCAATCTCGCGCCCTACTTCTGGCTTTCCAAGCTTAAGTATCCGGCAAGAAACGCACTTTCCCAGCATTCCTTGCTTTGCATCGCTCCTCCTCCACAAACAACACCTTTGCAGCACCTTCCTGACTCATTCCACCTCGTGGGCGGGTTTCTGATGGCCACCTCATCGTTTCCTCACTCAAGACAGTCTGAATAATAAACTCTACTTTAACATGTATTACACATGTCTCTTGGGGTTGTCCAAAAAATCTTGATTCACTTCACTTTTAAATCCTAACTGAATTTTTCTATGTATTTTTGTAAGTAAAGCTGTTACACATTATTTTGTCTGCATCGGTTAACTCAAGTAGTAAACGAGACACCAAAAAATACTAAAATAACTAACTTTAATTGAAAGCAATCAGCAGACGACACACACCACAACTTAATTGTGTGATTGAAAAGTCTAAGAGTTTTTCTTTCCCCAGTCTCTTATGAATACATTGCATTAAAGACTATTATGCACAAACCTTTGCAATACTATCTGTGAATTGCTTTAATCTGTATTTAATTTTCAGGGGAGACAGATTAAAATCTTATTGATTTTCTTCAAATGGTTCATGTGATAACTATAAAATGTCGTAAGAGTATCTGAAATGTGTTAATAAAGCAACACATTTATAATGCAATGCAATTAAATCATTGCAATATTTGTCATGTACAATATATCGCAAAGTGTTGGAGTTATCAAGAAAAAGGTTATGAATATCTTTTTCTTGATATTACACAATATTGAAAATGAATTTTTACGTTACTGCAATGGTTCCCCAAATCCCATACCCCAAAATATTAACATTTTCATACCTAGTGCAAAATGTAATGACTTTTAAATAACAACAATAGTTAATGAACTGAACTTATTTTGCTAATTAATATAAAATGTTACCCCTGCTGCAGCCTCTATTATGTAACAGTGGCGAGTGACAGCATCCTTTATTGGTGCATCTTCATTTATGATAAATGATACACATGCTTCATTTGTTTCTAAAATCATTTCCCTGCTTTGCTGCAGCGTGAAGCATACCGATGACACACTATGAATGAGCATCATGCTCCTCTTCAATGTATTTAAAGGCAGTCAATGTGCTACTCATGACCATGCAAATCAGATCAAATTTACTAAACTGTTAATTTACGACTGCTGTAGCTTGTGCTTCTGTTACGATCTGATTGTTTTTAGGAGTGAAAGATGTTATGGCTCTACTAGCTGAGCCTTAGTATATGTGCAACTTATGTTGGGCTTTTGTTTGACTTTTTTTTCATTTGATATGGGTTTCTGATATTAGTTAGATAAGCATGTATAATAAGAGCACTTGATGGAAAAATCAGTGATGTATTATCAGTATATATATATATATATATATATATATATATATAGCATTTTTTTTACTTGTATATGTATAATACAATTATATAAGTATATACATATTAAAAAAATATATATATACATATTAAAAAATAATATATTGTGCCAATTATTGGAAATTCAGTTAATGAAATCTTGTCATGTAAGCAATAGATCTTTGCCGAAGAGGAAGGATACCATTTTCTAGTATGGCACTTGAGGTTTAGGCATGACATTTTGTTATTGGAATGTTAGCGCCTTATGCTTTATTACAAAATGATTATATGCCAACAGCCAATCAGCTTTCAGATCTAGTGGACATTATCAAAGGATAATGCCCACTGGAACAGTGAAATGCCCAACTGTAAATTCAATAGTGGAATAGTACAGGGAAGGTTCAGTAACTGTAACATTACTTTCTCTGGCAATGTCCAGATCAACTATAAGAGACTAATGACACAATAGTAATGAATACGATTATATTTAATCCAAATTACGTTGACTCGATAATCCATAATTGTTAGAGCCCATATTGATGGGCTCTATTGCTTAAATGTTACAGTGACCAGAAACTAAATGTTTCTCTGTCTATAGGGGAAAAACAGCAGTGTTTGACAGTTGAAAAGGGAAGATTGTTTTAAAAAATCTTGGAGGGAATTAGTTGTGGATTGTATTAATGGGAACAAAGTTAAAATGTGTTCATCTGTTCATCTTATTCTCTTTTGGAGGCATTCCTATCAAGCCATGAGTACATTATTTATTTTTTTGGTATGATTAACTTGTACTATATGTTAATAGTGTTTCATTTTCTGATTATAAAGTGATAAAATAGAATACACATAACTTTGCCACATAAGTAAGTTAAGTAGGTTGCTTTTATATATATATATATATATATATATATATATATATATATATATATATATATATATATATATAATTAGTATATTAAAACCTTTTTAAAATGCCTCCTTTTAAATGGTGATATTGTAAGTGTTGAAAAGATACATATTGATGTCTAGGATATATTAGATGAGAATAATTTTCCTACTTATTCTGGGATAATTAGGTCATTTGTGATTGGGACTCGAACACTGTAAATTGTTCTGAGTTCAGCCTTCTGAATCTCTGCCAAGTTGCTTCTGAAACAGAGGGATTAATTTGCATAAACAGGGACTTCTGGTATGACCATATTAGATAAAATTAGACTCCTCCTTCTGTTTTTCTATTTATCTGCCAGGACCTTTGTGACTCAAGTGCACATTTCAGTAGTAGCATACATAAAACCCAACATGGAGTCTGTTAGGAGTTTGGGGGGTAGTGATGGCTAATGATACTGGACTTCAGTAGCAAGTAAACAAGAAGGCACACGCAAATAATGTGAAAACTAGAAGCGACGAGAAGGCTTTGTGGAGTGGCCTCGCTTTGCACAGAGCCGTAGGCAGGAGGCGAGTTCTCTTCTGCAGTTTTTCTGAGACGGTGGTTGGCAGGGAGCCCAGAACTGCATGGAGTTTGCAGAAGGTTAGTAGAGTTGTGCATTAACTTACCGCAGTACAGAACGACAGTTGTACTTTGCTGGCTGTTTTTGTTTTGTTTGTTTTTTTCCCCCCCTCTTTCTTATTTTCTTATCTTCTCCACAGAAGTTTGTTTGCCACTGTGCCTGGGATGCTGGTGCTAGTGATTGCAGAAGAAGTTGTTGTTAGCTGGCCTGTGTGGATAATCTCAAAATGAGGGATTAGCTGCTGCGATCGGCCCACATAAGCCATTCTGAAATGTCATTTGAGTGTTTTGGCCAAAGTTCAAAGACAGATGGGAGTTGAGTTTGCTGTGAACTCTATGAAAAAATGCTGAGTGTTGCGTGAGGTAGACACTATTAAAATAAAATATAATGCAGTTATGCACAATGCATAGATAAGGGAATATTATTTACCTATCTTAAATTTGGACATGGCAGAAGTAGCTTTTCTTTATTTCAGTTTTTATTTTAAGTAGGTTGTATTTGTGGTTACTGTGGTTTCAGTGTCACAGGAAATGCTGTTTATAGAGGAAGGTTTACTTTCAAGCTGTTGAATTTCCTCCTCAGCTGTACATCGCCTCCACTTGCTTTAAAAAAAAAACAACACAAATATAGTTCCAAAAAAATGCCTTGTCTTTTTGCATCAGAATTGCTTGCCAGAGGAAATTGTAGCGTTTAGACCATATATAATACTTTTGTTATGATGTGGTCTTTAGAAAATAATTTAAATTGTATTCCTTCAGTCTATGGATATTTTTCTACTCAAAACTTGTCTAGCTGCTTATTGATTTGTACAATGTAAAATATTATATATATATTGCCTTTTATCAAGAAGTTTATTTCCACAAAATGAATCTTACCAGAAAAGCCTGTTGTATTTTATGGGTTTATTCCTCCTCAAGTTTCAATTTATCTGTAAACTTAAAGAGAACTTTTGATGATATAGACCTAACAGGTGCAAATCAAAAGGTTAATTGGTTTCTATTTAGTAGAAGCAAGAATCCTCTGGCAAATTAAATGGCAGCAAGTAGCGGATGTGTAATGTGCACTTGGTTGGTGGGTCAGTGTTTCGATGTAATCCAGGCCTAAGCCGTGATTTCAGGGTGTCAACGAAAGATGAACTTAACATTGTTTTGTTTACTTTTTATTTTTTTATTAGACGCTTAATATTTTGAAATCGTCCACTTTTTTGTTTAAAATAGTTTCAAAGCAATTAATGTGATATGTTCTCCATTATCTTTAATAATTATCACATTAATAATATTAATAGTTCAAATTGAAGAGAAAAAGGCAACAGGTAGAAAGTAACAAATTATTCTCTTCATGTGATGTTTTGACTTCAGTTAATTTACTTAGTTGCTACTTAAATCATGTGTTAATCTTATCAGCTAATATATAACTTACTAGGAACTGAACAAACAAATTCAAACGTCATCCTTATTATTTTATGTTCTTAAGGCCAGTGTCAGACCTGAAGGAATTTTATTTATTTATTTATTTATTTATTTATTATTATTTTATTTATGTATTTAAATATAACACTTCAGATACTCGCACACGTCCACTGATTTACTGTAGTTATTAATCTGTCTTTTAACTCATCATAATCCATGGTTGTCTACTGCAAAGCTTTAACTCTTTATCAGCAGGAGTAGCAATTTTGATTGGACTTGACTGTCATGCGGTTCTTTTTAAGTCGTGAGTTGTTCAGGAAGCATCACTGGCATCATTAACCCAATAGCCTTTATATAGCATAGAGAGGCTACAGAGAAATTCTTACACTGTTACTATTTAAAGACATTTGGCAATAACCAAGCAAAGTCATGCTGGTTGAAAACTGTATGAAGATCTAGTGACTAATTTGATGTAGCTAGCTGTGGAATCAAATAATATTTATGAATCAGTACAATTATATTTGATCATTATGCTAAGATAAGAAGTTCTATTGTTTATTTTCTGCAATTAAATAAGTATTTTTTATAAAAAATAAAATACAAATCTGGCACTAATAATTCTGAATATGTATGTATTTATTTATTCATTAATGTATAAATATTGCCTGTTCTCTGAAGAAGAAAGAAACCAGTTTAATTATTTCTAGAATACAATTCCTCCAATAGACTTTCAATAGTGATAGTTCCCCATTTTCAATTACAATTGCAGCAGTAGTTCCTGAAATGCTGTTTACTTGAAGCTGAAGAAACAAAACAGAATTAATGTTTAGCATTTACTGCTTTGTACTTCTGTGAATTAAAGCACTGCTGGAACTTATTTTACAACTTACAATGGCTGTCTTGTGTCAATGACTGAGGAGGATATCTTTGGCCCAATGTTTATTGTTTGCAAGTTGCTTCAATAGGCAGCTGTTATTCACTATGCAGTTATTTCTACTGTGTGGAATATACCATAGTAAGATTGTGCTGAGTTTGAAAGCAATTAAAGGATTTATTACATAATAACATGCTGATTCTAAACCAAAATAAATATGTAAACATGTTCTAATTCATTACTATGAACATACATTAGTTTCTCCTTGAATTAAGAAAAAACAAAAACCTCATTGTTGTTTTATTTGCTGTACTTTTTTATGCAATGCTTCTGTTCAGGCAAACCTCAGATTGCACTTTACAAAAACACCCAGGGGAAGCATTGTATGGAAGCTGTAAAGTAGAAAATTGCAATATTTGGTTTGCCCCCTGTTCTGCTTCAAGACCTGAATTGTAATAAGTTACCCGGTTATACGTTTGTTTCATAATCTGGAAGTAATAAATTGTGCACACAGGTGGCAACCCATAGGTTATTACTGTGTCTAAATATAATGCAACACAGGGATGTGTGAATGCAACATTTCTAATCCAAAAATGAAACCTGTTTCCAACCCCCTTCCCCATTCTATCAAAATTTGCATTTCACTATGAGAGGTTTCATGGGTTTCGATTTACTTTGACTTTCTTTTGGTTTTAAGAAAAAAAAAAAAAAAGAACACTGTGTTGTCTGCATTGGTCTTGTTTTCGGTGAGCTTCTGGAATGAGAATTGTCAGACGAAGCCAGTATGTTTCACATTCTTTTTTTATGTCTTGTGGAAGTCACCCTAAGTTAATGAAAACCTGGGTGAAGAATTATTTGGAAAGTGAAGCTTTTCTTTTCTGTGTTTATTTATTGCTCTTCCTTTGACCATTGTTTACTTGCTCCACAGAAAGAAGACATAGCTCATCCAGCAAACCTCCCCCAACATTGGCATCACCTACTACACATACACTGCCCACAACACTGGCATCAAAAAGCAAAGGCAGCAGCAGCGGCGGCAGCAGTAGCAGCAGCAGTAGCAGCAGCAGCAGCAGCAGTAGTCGCTCATCCAGTGGAAACGCATCCTCCAACTCCAAAATCTTGAAACCGCCCAAAGAAAAGCTCCCCAGCATTAGCAGGCCTGTGCATCTACCATATAGTAAGGTGCCTCATGACAAAATGTAAGTGCTGGCATGAATATAATACTAAAAGTTTACAGTAGAGAAAGTATGTATAGCTAGAATTTGAGTGATGCTTTTTTCTTCTCACACTGATGTTATTTTGTTGTTGTTGAATTCGTTTCCTGCTGTGTGCACTGATTTATTCAATTAACCGCTGTGCTTCTCTGAGAGGAGTTAAATAGTGCTGATTGAAGTAATTTAGCACTTCAGTTGTAGAACAGCTGCTTCACGTTCACACTGATTACCCAGTGCCTCTCAGTGGAATGTGCATTTTCTAATCATTTCAATTGATTAGCAAAAGTAACCTATCTGAATGGAGGGAGGGGCCGCTTCAGCAGTATTTTTCTTGACTGTGTTCTTAGATGTCATTAATATGTAGTGAACTGTTAAGTTAAAAGGGTAAACCAATTTTGTAGAGTGGAGGTCATGAGAACACTGGATCCGATACGTCATTTGTAGTCCGTCATCCGTTATACAGCAAAATGTACAATATACAGTCTGTCCCGTTTCTTGCGCTCGCAAACTACGCTATCGTTTCTTTACCTCCTCAGCTACAATGATATATAAAAATAAAAACCCTTTTCGCACAGAAACTAGCTCACCATAAAGACACTAAAGGAGAATGCAAATCTTTGTAAATAATGTAGGTCACCTTTGTGGTGTTTGTGTGTGCTTTCTAGGAGAATTCTACATCAATAGTTACCATTCATGCCCAGCTCCTCCGAGATAGCTTGCCATGTTTTTTCTATTTATTTGCTTTGTATTACACTTCTTCGTGGTTAGACATGCAGATGATAAGCTTTTCCAGAAGATGCACACAAAGTGCATCAATCCACATCATCCTGTCGTTTTTCATTTTTAACGCACGTAAAATCGAACTTGTTTCAATTCCAAAATTGACACACCATTGTCGTAAAACAATGGCGGATGCACACGTTTTAGTTTTTGTTGTTGTTGTTGTTGTTGTTAATTTTGTTTTTTTTCACGCACTTAAAAATTGGATGCATCATCGGATCCAGTGTTCAAAGGCCTTAATCTTTAGACTGCCTGGTTAATTGATCTAGGGTGAATGAGTGTTTTCTGATATTACTGCTTTATGACCATTAGTTATCAGACTTTTTCTTGTGAAATAGCTGAGACTAAGTAGTACAATGAAGGTATTTTCAACCATAAATGTTTCTATGCATAATCAGTTACTCAAAGGGAAACCCTAAGTTTGTTCTTTCTCTTCCTGTAATTCTCAGCATGACTCCCTCCGTCAAGGTGGAAAAGATGCCTCTAAATGTAAAGATAGATGGTACATCTTTAAAAACTGTTCCTGGTCCCACGTCTTCAACCACTGTGAGTTCCTCAATAAAGCCAGGCCTTATCTGTCCCTCAATACCAAAGCCACCCCTGTTGTCTCCTGGACAAATACCCAATGGGAAAGGTCTTCTCTTAACTCCAGACAAGAAGCAAGATGATGCCAGTAATAAGAGACAGTTGCACAAAAGACTGTCAGGTTAGTAGCATTTGTTTTTCTTACCCACATTTAAATTTTAATAGTCAATTTTTCCAAGAGCTGTATGTACATATTTTGAACGTAGCTATAAAAGTATATTTCACGTTGAATGTGGAAATTGTTAGTACAGCATTTTTTGAGTGTATAATTTTTCAATACCAGTAATTAGATTTTAATTGTACAGAACTTATACAATTAATATTTATATATTAATTTATGGCATATGGCATATATATACACTGAGGGGAAAAAAGTATTTGATCCCCTGCTGATTTTGTACGTTTGCCCACTGACAAAGAAATGATCAGTCTATAATTTTAATGGTAGGTGTATTTTAACAGTGAGAGACAGAAAAATCCAGAAAAACGCATTTCAAAAAAGTTATAAATTGATTTGCATGTTAATGAAGGAAATAAGTATTTGACCCCTTCGACTTAGTACTTGGTGGCAAAACCCTTGTTGGCAATCACAGAGGTCAGACGTTTCTTGTAGTTGGCCACCAGGTTTGCACACATCTCAGGAGGGATTTTGTCCCACTCCTCTTTGCAGATCCTCTCCAAATCATTAAGGTTTCGAGGCTGATGTTTAGCAACTCGAACCTTTAGCTCCCTCCACAGATTTTCTATGGGATTAAGGTCTGGAGACTGGCTAGTCCACTCCAGGACCTTAATGTGCTTCTTCTTGAGCCACTCCTTTGTTGCCTTGGCTGTGTGTTTTGGGTCATTGTCATGCTGGAATACCCATCCACGACCCATTTTCAATGCCCTGGCTGAGGGAAGGAGGTTCTCACCCAAGATTTGACGGTACATGGCCCCGTCCATCGTCCCTTTGATGCGGTGCAGTTGTCCTGGCCCCTTAGCAGAAAAACACCCCCAAAGCATAATGTTTCCACCTCCATGTCTGACGGTGGGGATGGTGTTCTTGGGGTCATTCCTCCTCCTCCAAACACGGCGAGTTGAGTTGATGCCAAAGAGCTTGATTTTGGTCTCATCTGACCACAACACTTTCACCCAGTTCTCCTCTGAATCATTCAGATGTTCATTGGCAAACTTCAGACGGGCCTGTACATGTGCTTTCTTGAGCAGGGGGACCTTGCGGGTGCTGCAGGATTTCAGTCCTTCACGGCGTAGTGTGTTACCAATTGTTTTCTTGGTGACTATGGTCCCAGCTGCCTTGAGATCATTAACAAGATCCTCCCGTGTAGTTCTGGGCTGATTCCTCACCGTTCTCATGATCATTGAAACTCCACGAGGTGAGATCTTGCATGGAGCCCCAGACCGAGGGAGACTGACGTTATTTTGTGTTTCTTCCATTTGCGAATAATCGCACCAACTGTTGTCACCTTCTCACCAAGCTGCTTGGCGATGGTCTTATAGCCCATTCCAGCCTTGTGTAGGTCTACAATCTTGTCCCTGACATCCTTGGACAGCTCTTTGGTCTTGGCCATGGTGGAGCGTTTGGAATCTGATTGATTGATGGCTTCTGTGGACAGGTGTCTTTTATACAGGTAACGAGCTGAGATTAGGAGCACTCCCTTTAAGAGAGTGCTCCTAATCTCAGCTCGTTACCTGTATAAAAGACACCTGGGAGCCAGAAATCTTGCTGATTGATAGGGGATCAAATACTTATTTCCCTCATTAACATGCAAATGAATTTATAACTTTTTTGAAATGCATTTTTCTGGATTTTTTTGTTGTTATTCTGTCTCTCACTGTTAAAATACACCTACCATTAAAATTATAGACTGATCATTTCTTTGTCAGTGGGCAAACGTACAAAATCAGCAGGGGATCAAATACTTTTTTCCCTCACTGTGTGTGTGTGTGTATATATATATATATATATATATATATGGCATATATATAGACTTTTATTCTGAATGGGCAAAATGTGTATCAGAGGTTGATTTTTGTTTTAAAACTGTTGTGATCATTCCTCACAGAACGTGAATTTAATCCTGATATCCACTGTGGGGTTATTGATCTGGTAACACGGAAGCCATGCACAAGATCTTTAACATGCAAGGTTAGTAGACAATTCCAGAGGCTAACACTTCATCACCAAAACATTTCTTTACAGTTTTTTGTGTGTGTGTGTGGAAATGAGGCAACAAACATAATTCATGCCTGAAATGAAAAACTAATTTCCAATAACATTTAATCAGTACGTTTTTACTATTATTTCACCATTTTATTGATCTTACCATAGTTGATATTTAAGGATCCCATAGTTAAACGTGTAGTCTGTCAAAGTTTGAACTTCAATGTCTTAGTTTATGCTGAAATGACCTCAGATCATATCCAGTCATGCAGCTGTTTCAATCAAAACTCAAATCTGTCTTCCGCAGACACATTCCTTAAGCCAACGGAGACTAGTTGTGGGTCGAAGAAAGCGTTTTGACACTTTATTAGCGGAGCACAAAAGCAAAACCAGGGAAAAAGAGCTGCATCGAAACTCTGAGTACTCTCAGCAGACCGCCCCTCTCAGGGAACCACATCCCTCGCCGTCACGACCCGCCCAGGACACGCACCAAATCTCTCATGGAAACAGCACCGCAGACTCTAAGCCTTCAGCACCGAGCAAACCCAAACCTCACAATCCTAGTCTTCCACGGTGAGTTCTGCACCGGATTTAAAGATGGAGATTGATTTAGACCGATCACGTTTTTTGGTAGTGGTCATGGTGATAAGATTTAATTTGCATTTCATTTCAGTGGAGGAATTATAAACCCCTAACTCTCCTTAGCACTGCATTGTGTTCATTTAAATACAAAAGTCTATTATCTTTCTATGCAGATACTTTATTTCAGTTATAACATCTTACATCTTAATATGTGCTTCACTTCTGCATGAAAAGCCTATTTAATGTAAATGTGTTGGCCATCGAGTCCGGTTAAGTGCTAGACCCTCCTAGAAGACCTAAGCTTCAATAAACTTCTATGGAAGCATTTAAGTATTTAAAATATAGACAGATGCTTGAAATACTTTGGGTGGGAGGGGGTTGTGCCCAAACCCTTTAATGTGATGTAAATACCAAAGGTAGATGAGTCTTTTGAACTGAGAATTGCTGGTGCTGGAATATTTGCAATGGAGACGTTCCCATATTGTGGCCCATTTCAAGCTCTGGATTGATGGCCAGCTGCCCGGGTACTGACACACACGTAAACATGGCTTCCTGCCATCTTTCTTCACTGTGTTTGTATGTGCAGGCCTAATAGCTACTCCACTCACCCCAGTGGGAATGTCTCCAGTGACTCTGCGTTGGTCCACGAGCCTCCCCACCACTCCACACCAGCAGCGGAGGTGGCTTCGCGGCTCTCCAGTGACGAAGGGGAGAACGAGGAGAAGGAAGAGACCACAGAGAAACTGGATTGCCACTATTCAGGTTACCACCCTCGTCCAGCAGCTGTAAGTGTACGGTGATTCTGGCATGTGTTTAAAGACTTAATAAGTACTAACTAAGATCTGGTTTGCAAGTCTTCAGATGTGTTTTCAGGTTGGGATTCAAGTTTTTAATGTATATTTTGCTAACATGGAATTCAGGCATCTGACATCTGACATCTTACAATAGTGCAGCAGTATATCTAGTCTTAATTTTTTTTAGTTTCTTTGGTTTGTTAATGTAAATTGCAGTTTTTTCCAGTGAGATTAAGATAAAGGTTTAACATTATGATTTCTTAGCAGATTAAAATGTTTCTTATGAAAACTAAGAAAACTCTTTTTTTTTTTTTTTTTTTGTCTCTCCCTCTCCATCCTTTGTGTTGTTGTCTCTAGTATTGCACCTTTGGAAGTCGACAGTTTGGTAGAAGCTGCTACACATTTGACAGGCGATGGGATCATGTTCGATGTGCACTTAATGCGATGGTGGATAAGCATGTGAATTCTCAGATGTGGAGGTGAGTGACGGTTTAAAACTGCTGTTCTATAGATTTAACCATTTTAGGATTTCATAAATCTTGAAAGGAATAATTTTCTTAAATGGTTGGTGTTGGTCAACATACATATATTCCATTTGCATTTTGGAACAGAAACATCAATACCTAGAGGCCTATTGATAGAAAGCTAGTTTTATGGTTATCAATTGTGAGAGTGTACCTGACTTCTGCTTTTTGAAACTTAACAATTAGAAGAAAATGTAATGCAAGTTATTTTTAATTCTTTTCATGTCTGTTCAATGTTTTGGTTATTCTTTCCTGCTCATATTGGAGAGAGAAAATAGATCTGTGTATCCTTTTTTAACACGAATATGTTTTGCAGAAAAATTCCTCCTGCATCAGAGAGCACAGCATCCACAGCGCCGCCCAGGACAAGCACAAACTCTTTGCCTACATCACACTACAGTGTGAACGCCACAGGACTCCTGTACCCCACCTCAGCGATGCCCTCGCCAGGGCTGGTCTCCCCTCCCTACGCGCAATCTTTTGATAGCAAATCGGTTCTTTCGTATGGGACTACTTTAAATGCCCGCACTTCTCCCTTGAGTTCTATAGACCATGCTGCATACAACACGCAGTCAAGACAAGTGTCTTCGTCGCCCCAAATGCCTTCAGGACACTCAGCAGTACCTTCCCTGGTATCCAGTCGACCTCAGAAATCCAAACCCAGCAGCAAGTCTTTCAGATCCAAGGAGCCTTCTGCCACCATCTCTAACTGTAACAGCAGTGGCAGTAGCAACAGCTCGGGAAAGAAGAGGAAGAACAGCTCCCCACTGCCTGCGCACCCACCTTACTCTGCGGAGTCGTCCTCCTTCAAGAAAAACTGTGCAGTGAACTCTAGCAGCTCAGGGAGCTTGTATCATCCGTCGGTCACTTCCTCGTCCCACGGCAGCATCCACAGCTTGGGCCTCAACTGCACCACCAACAGGACAAACTCTCTCAGCCTCAAACATGACCAATCAGGGAGGGGCCCTCCGTCGGGGAGCCCCGCAGAATCAATCAAGCGCATGAGTGTGGTGATGAACAGCAGTGACTCCACCCTCTCGCTTGGACCTTTTGTCCACCAGTCCACGGAGCAGACTGTGAACTCGCATAGCGGCTTCTCTCATTCTCACACTCCCATGGACCGGTTGGAAGGGAAGAAGCGGAAAGGTGCCCCCGCTTCCAGCAGTGTCAACAGCAGCCGACCCAACAAGGTGGCCAAATCGCCCGCTGTCAACAACATCCACACGAAGCACGGCCGCACGATCCCAGGGACGCAAGGACTTCCGAACAATTCGCTCATACAGCAGGTAACATGAACAATTGTGCCTTTTTGTGCATTTTGCCTTTTCAGTTGACAGGCTGTAAATGTGTTAGAGCTGAAATAAACATCCGCTCATAGGTCTAAAATTGAACTTGTATTATTTATTTCATTTTAAAATGTATAATAATTGCATGAGTCATCAGACAGTCTGAATTAACTGTTCAGAGATGCAAAAGTTACTATTGAACATGATTTCTTAATAGGGCTGGATAAAAATATGGATTTTCAGTGCTGATGCCCAGTCCTATTTCTTAATTTGTTTAAACAGAGTATACACCTGTAAACTATATAGTCGTGTGGACATACGATTCGTTATTCTGTATGTTTAAAATAAAGAAACTAACGATAAAATTCATACCACAAAACAGAGTACATGCGAGTGCCAAATAGATTTTTGCTGAACTGAATCATTCCAAGTAAACAAACATGGCGCACCTGCTTAGAGAATTAAATTTGGACCATACTGACTGACTAAGCACGTTGCAATGGGTAAACAAAAATATTTTGCAACAAATACAAATTCGTCAAAGTTTAGTATTCGACGGAGTTCAGATTTGTTAAAGTGTGAACTTGCGACATCAACGAATGCGGGTTCATCACAGCCCATTTTGTGGTCGTGCTCAGTCAGAATAATTCTCACCTAAGTTTAAGGTGTTTAGATTTGCATTAAATGTTTTTTGAGTATCCTGGATTAGCTTTAATGATAAATTCACTTCTGATATATCAATGCATTAGTTGCCACATAAAGACAGGAATAATACTTTGAAAAAAACAACCCATTCATGTTATTAGAACCTTTTAATTACAAGTGGAGGTGTAAAAGTGATCTTGATTTTCCAAAATGTGCTAATGAATGTCAGCTTTCATATTCATGTTAGATTATCATCATTTTACAGTTTAGTGCAGTAAATATGGCTGCTTTTGTGGACTAGCTTTTTGCTAATGCTGTTCACCTTCTTTTTCCAGCCAAAGGCACGTCCCTGACAACTGCTGTTTTGTTCTTGCAAAAAAGAACTGGACATCTAGCAGAGAAGTATCAAGTCTGGTACTCTGAACTGCAAGAGGCCTTTGTGTTATCTCAGCTTCCCACGTTCCTCAGGGGTGGAGATCTACTGGACAGTCAGTTGCATCAAGGAATTCCCTGAAGCCATGTCTGTAGCAATGCCACAATCGAGACTCCACGCCGACAACGGATGAAGATTCGTCAGGCTGTTGCTCTAATCAGTGTTAATAGTGGAAAAGACTTGCTGACTGTGCACGTCTCTGAGGTTTTCACCGATCGTGTATTCAGTGACCTCACACTAAATATAAGGTACAGATAAGGGCTGGGCAACAAGTGATGGGTGATGCACTCAGAGCTGTACACAAAACCAAAAGTTGCATTAGGGAGTTTTACTGATAACATGCTTTGGTTTCTACCAATTTCCTTCCTTGTAGTTGGGATGCAAGTGCACAATCTGTGTGTTCAGCAGGTCAGACTCTGCAAAACTACTTGGATTTAAACCTAAAAGCCTAGCCGCCAAGTAGGCGGGTAGGGATAAGAAACTGTCAGGAGTTCCAACACTTTTACTTAAACACAGATCACTATGAATTCCACGTTTTCAATATGCTTTTTCTACACAATGACATGGGAACATTTTTTTTTTTTTTATTATTATTATTTCATGACAAACTCCAGCTGGTAACTTCCAAAAATAACTTTTTTAAAGAGTTAATTCTTGGTTAATGATTCAACTTATGCAACATGGAAATTGGGAGCCATCTACTTAGTATTTTAATACCCTCTCCACCTAGTGCAATTCGTAGTTTAAGTGAAGAACATTTATTCCAGGGGTGAAAATAATTTATTCTGTATGTTAATGACCAAACCTAACTGCTGAAATTGTAATAATAGTGCTTGTAATTTATTGTAGATGTTTAGGAAATTAAGTGCTATTCTTTATGAACATCATTACTTACAGTGGATAGAGAGAGAGAGAATATATCACTGCACTTTGTTGCACAAATGCATTATTTGTTGCATAATTAGCACAAATACTCTACCTATTTATCAATACAGAATTGGTTTGAATTCTCATCTAAATACGACAAAAACATGGATTTCCCACTTGATACTAATATGATGTTCCTACAAATTAGGCATATATTGGCTGGCCCTGCTGGTTGATGTAATCTGCATTTAAAAATGACAAACTATCAATTTTCTCTTTATTATCCACAAGAGACTCCCTATACTGTGAATAGAATTGTTGGGATGACTTAACTGAAATGCCACTATTTGTCTATAGATTACGGATTGCAATCGTTTTTCCAGCCGGCCAAAAACAGTATGTTACAAAGCCAGTAGTTTCTACACCACTGGGTAGATTCTCAGATATTAATTCAGTACATTTAAGGAGTTTGTTCTATCAGATTTCAATTTCATTGTGAGTTTTTTTGTTTTCTGTAATTGTGACTTGTTACCTTTCAAACTGATTTTAAAATCAGTCTGTTACAATTGGAGTTTATTAGGTTGAGCACTCATTTCCGTAAAGCCAGTTGCCTTCAGCTTTAACAAAAAGTCCTGCACTGTTTGGTTTTGCTAGCATTGGAAAAACGTTTTGCAAACTGTTGACTGGAATTGGTTTAGTGGCAGTTTAATTTAAGGCTACTCATTGTAACTCCTGGAGTTTTCTTAACCCTATGTGTCACTAAATGAACGAAGCTATAAAGCAGAGTCCGTTTTGTATCTTTATTTTGGCTTTTCTTGTATGGATTATATGAATATTGAAGTATCCCTATTTCAGAATACATATTTTGTTAAGAATTGTACATATTTAAATATGTATTTTTGCACAGGCATTTTTCTTATATCCAATTTTGGTACAGTTGAGATCATCAATATTTATTTATTTAGTAAATAATAAATAACAAGTTAAAGGACTTTTATTATTTGAAGTGGTTCACTGCCAAGCCAATAATGCAATATGCCTATAACATAAATAGCTGGACATCTCTTTACTTGGATCCTTAAATGGTTAAGTGTTGTCATTGAACTGCATTATATGGAAAAGAAAAGAATACAAAAACTTAATACTGGAAGGTCTTACAAGCTGTCCTGCTTTTTCATGTAGTTTTTGAAAGATTGGGAATGGGGAGAGAAATAACTCCAGTCTGGTTAGCTCAGCCTCACAAATGTCCTGCTCATAAGAACTTTATTTTCCAACTAGCTTGTACATGTTAGGAGTCTTCTGGGTGGTATGTTATCAAAGACATCTGAAACTTATTTTTGGCAGCATTTTACCTTTAAGGCCTTGGGAGTAGGGCAATTATTGAAATAGGAAAAAAAAAAACACTTTAAAATACAATGCAGCTGCTTGCATCATTGTTGCCAAACTTATAATTTGAAACACTGCTTTTTACTGGAGACTTTGTTTGCAGCTTCTAGGAAAAAATGAAAAAAAGAAAGTGCCTGAAATAGTTTCATACTACGACTGTTTAAGGACAGCTGTTTTTGTTTTTTTTACAAGACTTGAATGTTTAACATTGTCTAGGAGCTTGCTTTTTCCACCTGACTATGGGTCCTAATTGTGGTAAAATAAAAATGTTGGCTTCGATGATCGAATCTTCATCAGGGGATTCTAAATACCTGACTGCTCTTGAAAACCTTAGGTGAAGCATTTTCGGTTTTCCCATTAGATCTGTTGACGCTGATTATTTTAGACTACTGTTGACTTCTAATCCAGGTTTCTTCCCAGAATGAAAAATTTGTGAAATTAAATGCTGGCCTCAACATGTTACGTTAACGTCCGTGGTCTGTTGAAAGTGTGTTAAACGACTAAAGAAAAAGACAAAAAAATCTGAACAGGTGTTTTGTTTACCCTTACATTCAAACTTTTCTGACAATTCTGCCAATGTTTCCAGATTAGTACTATACAAAGATCTTGTTTGATTAAGCACTACACATATGTAATGTGAATTTAAGCCAGAAAGCAGCTTGCTTGCTGAGAATGGTTCTAAAAGCAAACTCCTGTGTAAAGTGTGAATAGTTGATTTTTGTATACATAATCAAATGCATTTGATCAGCTGGACTTTTTGTGTTGGCTGCTATATAATTCATGAACAAATGTAGTAGGATAGAGATTTACTTTAAATATTTAAAGAAAGATTGTATAGTCTATTCGTTTTGTAACAGGTTTCTGTAAATAAAAAATAATTTATACTGTTATTTATACGTAAAACAGGTCTTGGCTTCTTCTCTAAAAATGTTTTTTTGACTCTGATATATTTCTTTCAAAAATCTATGTTGGGAATATCCGATTGTGTATTTAATTTTTCACAGACATCCCTGCAGTTATTCCTTCAGTCCGTACCTGCGATTTCATCCTTCCTTTACCTGGAAATGGTCAAGCTGTTAAGTCCCAAATATCTATGACTCACTTGAATAACATTGTTAAAACCCAAGGCATTTCACAGGTAAATTCAAACCATCAATTTAATGATTGTATTCAGTCAAAATCCTGAAGATAACAGTCAAGTGCCACTGTAATCAAACTGCTGAAGAATAATTAATATAGTCACCACACTGTAAAACACACCCTGATAATGAGTGGGAATTCTAGGCAGTCTACATTACATGCATTAAGGCAAGCATTGGCCTAATTACAAAAGACTGTTACTTAGCTAAGGATAAAAATCTAAACAAAATGTAGACCAGCTGTATGTTTTCATTTCTACTAAATAAAAATGAAAGTAAATAAGTAATTAGCCTGAGAGAACTGTCTGTATTTTGTTTGACATGCATGTCTAGTTGCCCTCAGAGAAAAAAAAAGAAAAAAAAAAAGCCCTAATCTGTTTGAATGTATTCAGTCTCGGGGAATATCAATCAGATATTCGTATGCACAGAGAAATGTAAAATGCTTTGGTTTATGATGTCCCTATATATGCTCTTGCTGTTTATTATTATTATTATTATTTACCCTTGGCCAGGGTGACTTTCAAAAACGGTTTAAAACTCACCCCTGTTTGATCACATATTACAAGAGTGTGAGATATTACACCAAGTAATATAAAAAGGCATAATTTTATTCAATTCAGTTTATGCAAAACATTTGAACAGTATAGATCCAATAAATTGAGTTATTTTGCATTTTGTTTGCCCCATGTAAAGAGAAAAGTGTCCATAACTGGCAAAATATTATGGGATGTTTTTAATTAGCTAGTCAAAGATCTATTGCTTAAGATATTTAATTGCAGTGGGCAGACTGAATATTTGAGTCAAGTGAGCCAGTCATTCAAACTTGTTAAATTTTATAGAACTTTACCCATAGTTACAAACCATAACCAACTGAAATGGTTTAGATTGTATAACTAGAATTCAGAATTAGTGATCTTCGCAGAAATAAAAAATGGAAACAATTATGAAAGATAAAGCCTGTTATGAGGCAGTGATATACCCACTGGTCTCTATGACCTGGATTCACCATTAACCATGTTTTCTAAAACTGATATTCTGTATGTGACACTTACATTAATAATCAAGAAATAACCTTTAGTGTTTTCAAAGGGAATGTCACTCAGCCTTAATCAGTGTCAGCATGGCTGGGTATAAGGAATGTCCTGTAGGGCAAACTGCGTGTGATTCTCTCTCAAATATTACACTGATTAAACACTCTAGCAAGAGACTGGTCACATAAGGAGGAACTGTTGAACCAAATCTTCACAACAGGTAAGATACTCTTTTCTGAACTGGAGACTATGTAGACATTATAGGTATAATACAGATCAACAATTTGTTTTTTTACATGGTTAACAAATGTATACCTTAAAAGCCATTAAATAAAAAGTAAATGAAGTTGCAACATCTGTGAAAACAAGATTTTATTATGTACATTTAGCAGATTAACCATACTGTAGACAACACCAAATCAATTCACTTTTTTCAGCTGCAGGTATCCCACACACCTTTTAGTGTGTCCAACAACCCACACTTAAGTTTCATATCCTGAAAGAGCATGGTTTACAAAATCAAACATGACAAACTGCCAGCTACATATTAATAACTCGGGAGAGTTTCTGGACTCTATTTAGTAGGAGATCACCTTTCTTTATAGTCTCTTGGTACTGCCAATTCTTACTGTCCGGTCTGAAACACACAAAAACAATGCATATATGAATTTGACATCACAATGAATCTACAACTACAAATATTACAACTGTAAATGTAGAATATATTACAAAAGTATAGCAGAATGTTTTCAAAATCATGATTTAATCTAAAGTTTATAAGAGATTCAAACCTCCAAGATTTGGAAGTCAATGAAACATTACAGCAATGCATTAAGTGCCTATTGATAAACTTCATACTGTACCTGTTCGTTTCCACAATTTCATTCACTTTATCGATTTTGCAATGTAGTCGGCCTGCTGCGATAAATCGTGAGAGTTCCCTGTAAAAGAAAGTGATATATATAAAAACACACATATTAAACATGTATTGAAGTACAACAAAAGAGAACCATTAGTGTAAGCAACGTTTAGAGGAATTCCTGTAATTCTCCACAATGTCTACAAGTAACAAAATCCCATTTTGCTTTTACGGTCTCGGCAGCCCTGAGGGTCACTTACTGATCAATGAACTCCACGCTGACTCCAAAAGCCTCGGCCATGTACCCCAGGGTCAGCGAGCGGTACGACTCCAGGAGCTGGCTGTAGGCATGGATTCTCATCTCCCGGACATAGTAGCGATAGTGAGGTGCGAAGAGCCAGTCCTTCTTCAGCTCCTGTTCCACAGTTGCTACGTCACAAAAGTTCAACACCAGTGAGCAACTATGAGGTGGGTGCAAAAGAAGTCCTATCTATTATAGGAAAACGACATTTCACACTGACGATTTCAACTTTATTAAAGCCAGGAACTTTTAAACAAATAACAGACGGGACCCACCTAAGGACTGAAAGAATACGGAGTAACGGCACTCGTATAGGGAGAACAAGTACTGGCGAACGGCAGGTAAGCTGTGCAACACCTCCAGGATCTCTGCTCCTTTAATAACCTGGTTTACAAGAGAAGGAAAATGCAGGGGAAAGTGTTTTTACTGATGATAAAGAGCACTGAAGTTTTTCTATCCTCTCATTACACATGCATCGCTACCAGCTGGACTATGGAATGTGTTTTGAACTTAAATATAACAAATATGGCAACTAAACTTAAGGAAACGTATCACATCCTTATTCAAAATAAAATCTCTCAAATACTGCATCATCATTGAAGATTCATGACCATACTTCAGCTTCCTACCTTTTCCCTGAGGTCAGGTCGCTTCAGAGCGATCATGCTGACGTATACCGTGTACGTCACAAATGTTTTATAATCCATGAGTTCGTAGGAGGTAAACGTTGACACGGTGTCCAGGAAGAGTTCTGCGGCTTGTTTGAAGTCTCGAATGGCCACACAGTACAGACCCTGGTAGACTTTCAATCGGTTCCTTCTGTCCCAGTCACCCCCTTCTTCTATGAGGCTAGAAAACAGTTTGTTATTGGGACTCCTCAGTGTAAAAGCATACTTCCATACAATCCTACTGTAAGTACATCAGAATCAGAGGAAGACCTACATTTATATATTTTTTCATATAAACAGAAAAACGTATGGATGAAAGCGAAGCTGGTGTGTATGTGTATATAAGGCGTTTTTGATTTTTGTAAATCAGGTTACAAATTTGATGACAGAAATCATAGTGTACACAGAATTTCTGTTCCATCGTTTTACCTCTTTGCCTTTTCAGTGTTTCGTGTAATAAGGTCACTATCCATGTAAAACAGTCCAATTCTCAACAGGTAGAAGACGATGTCCAGCCGATGTCCAAGGGCCACGGTTTTGTCATACGTCTTCCGGAAAGCAGTTAATGCCCCTTCCTAGATTAAAAAAAAAAAAAAAAAAAAACACATTGGAGAAACAAATCCACTTGACATTTAAAACATTATAAATGAATCTGTATCCACGCACACTAATTCCGGTATTACTGATTATTTACCTTATCACCAATCCTGATCAAATACTCGGCCTTGGCCATCATGGCATCTCGGATCTCGCTCTCCCCCAGGTTCTTCTCGGCGTCCTCCAGGACATCGTCCAGGCGCTTGAGGACCTCCTCGTTGGACTTCTTCATTTTGCTCAGCAGGTCCGTGTCCACCTGCCATTTGAGCTCTTTGCACAGAGCCTCGTAGTAGGGAGCCATGCCTGGAAGAGACACCAAAACAGATCAGAAGTAAGGATACTAGCTGGGTTTCTACAACACTGCTGCAGAACAAGGTTTGGTTCACCAAAGACAGCAATGCAAAGCTTGTTTTTTTAAGTATAAAAAACGTTATTTCTATCGATTTGTTATTGATTTTGCTTCACAAATAAACATGTACAGGTCCTTCGTAGTGACTGGGAGTCGTCCACAATGGGGCTCCAAAATCAGTCTTAGTCATCAGGCAGGAGAGCAGTATGAAACTGTCCAGGGAAAAACAAGTCAATCCGGACACCGCTGACCCAAAACAAAAATGGACCGCAACCCCATTTTATTTATTAAGGAAGACACAAACAAAGGCTGCCGACTGCAGTAAACAGCTAATCCAATGAATGGCATTTTTTGTTTATATTCCTCTAAAGCTGTCAAAACTTGTATGTAATTAAAGTTATGCATATTTGTACTGTCAAATCTGCAGAGCTGCCCGTTCCACCCGCGGTGCCCCGTTAACAAAGCTCTCCCTACAAACGGACTATAAACACAGAGACTACGCGTTAGTGCAATAATCCGAGCCCTTCTTTAGCAATATCAACGCATATTATAGTTGATGCTGTGCCGCGATCCCGTGCATAGGCCCCGGGTGTGCGAGTCAGCCCAGGCCGGGGATCAGTTCCGGGCCCAGGTGACGCTGCAGATCTGCCCGGTTTTGTGGATGATTTGTTTCACTCACTGTTCTCCTTAATGGCTTCCATCAGCTCTTCCTTGACTTTGATGTCATCCCGGTGTCCATCCAGTGTCAGCAGGAACTTGAGCTGCGCTATCCTCAGATCGGGGTTTTTGGGTAAACCCTCTTCTTCCAGATTTTCCAACGGCATCTCTGTGGCTTTTGTTTCTCTGGGGTAAGTGCTGAGCTAGTGTGTGTGGACTGTGGGCTGCGGAAGTACAGAGTGAAAGAAACTGACACACCGGAAAACCTCCCCGATCGACCACCACAGAATTTCAAGAAACAAGAGCGACTCTAAAGTCCTGCTGTAAAGGACTACTGCCCCCTATCGGTACAAATAGGTATTTCCCAAACAATGCTGTACATTACCATACCCTGATCCTCCAACCAATCTACCTACGTATTGAGTATGTATTTCACTTCAATGTATATATAATTGACTTTGTATATGTCATCACCATCACCATGCTAGATGAAGGCCTTCCCAAGATGTTTTCTCTTGCTTTGTCTATAACTTGTCTTTCCATATCACTCCTCTAAAGTGTATGATTTCACTATATATATATATATATATATATTTTTTTTTTTTTTAATTTTCAATTCAAGTAAGGAAAATAATAGCTTGACAAAGCAATATGTATTAGGAATTCAACCTTTATCACTATCTGATGTCACCGAAGACAAACATTGCATAAGACTGCTAAGACCACTCTATGAAATATTAATCTAGCCTTTAAATAGCTAACAGGGCATGTATAAATTGGAAAGTGAGCTAAAGTAAGCAGTCCAGCACTTTCAAGTGTTAGTATCAGCTCCAGAACAAAATGGAAAGCCTACTCAAGCAACTGGTAGGATTCCTCTATATTTTTCTGTAATAATACCACTAACCATTACAATAACAGCAAACAGAAACCAAAATCTTTAAAGTACTGAAACATGTTTTATTGTTTTATTAGGAGAAATATTGTGTGTGAGTGTGTGTAATATGTATGTATTAATGTAAGTATGTATGTATATATTTTTTCCAGCCAATAATCAACCAAATATATATATATATATATATA
The DNA here is from genome assembly GCF_036373705.1 of Amia ocellicauda. Taxonomy (NCBI): domain Eukaryota; kingdom Metazoa; phylum Chordata; class Actinopteri; order Amiiformes; family Amiidae; genus Amia; species Amia ocellicauda. The sequence goes on from NC_089852.1 coordinate 6,951,137, forward strand.
TATATATATATATATATATATATATATTAACATGTATTAACATGTTAACATATTAACATTAACATTAACATATTAACATGTCTATTTTTGAAAGCATTCTTACTTTACAGCATTTTTTCACACCTGCCTAAAACTTTTGCACAGTACTGTGTATGTATATATGATTTTACATAGCATTTATTTGATTTTATGTTTGTTACTGATTTTAATCTTGCAGCACTTCTGCCATTGTTGGTGATGTTTGAGTGCATGTTCAGTTTTGACAACATCAATGATAACATTTATCAAAATACTTATACAAATGTGTTTGTTTCATCTGTATTTCTATTAAATGTCATCAGTCATCAGAATGACTCAGCTAAAAGAAAAGAAAAGGGCAAAGTGATGTTAACCATTACTTTCACTAACTTAATGAAATCATTTTGCCATGGTGTTATTCCTGTGAATAATTAAAATGAATACAAATGTCATTACATAATGCTTTGGTCATGAGAAATACAGGTGAATTTAATATATATTATGTATAAGACCATATGTCCATTTGTTGTATTTTCATATTTCATGTTTTTAAAGCTCACATAAAGCTTATTCCTCCTATGTTTTCAGTTCTCTGGGCAAGTGTTCTTCTTCATAATAGTCTTGGGCATTGGAGGATCATTTCAAACTGGATTTCATATTACAGTTATCAATTCACCCTCTCCAGTAAGAAACATTATATGCTTGTCCATATATTGTAAATCAACTGTTCTGCTAACAGAAAATGTACATATACAAATACATGTTGATCATAAAACCTTATTCCCTCCTGAAATATCAAGTCCTTCTATTGGCTAATATACTCTCCTATCATTTAATATTTAGTATATAAAAATATTGAATCAGTTAATTTACTGTAGTGTTATGCTCAGGCGTTTTATTTATGTATCTGCAGTTCATTAAAAACTTCATCAATGAGAGCTGGACAATGCGTTACGGTGAGCCAATGAGGATGGGAACTGCAAAACTGATCTGGTCGGTCATAGTATCTATTAACTCTGTAGGGGCCCTGTTTGGCGCTATTAGCATGAGATATATTGCTGTACAATTTGGGAGGTAAGTTACTTGATCCTTTCAGTTCACAATACAAGCTGTTCCATATAGTATTTTTTACTGTGAGATTTGTAGGATGTCATTTTTAGTCATGTATTCACCTGTTTAATATTTAAGCCTCTTCCCCCGCTCCAACAAAAACAACACAAAAACAGACAAATTAACTAAAATCTTGCCAATATGTTTCTTAAATATATAACTACTGTACACATCTACTTCACATAGCTGGCAAAACTCTTTTTACATTTATATGATTTAAAATGTTTTTTTAAGGTTAGAATGGTTTTCAGATAAGTCTGTGACCGCTGTTTAATTTAAACAACTTGTTTAATGTATTTTTCAATATTATATTGAAATGATGTACATAATACTTATATCAAAGTTCCTGCAATAGATGATTGCTAAAGTAAAATGCATTACACATTATAAACTGCAAGACATAAATAAAGAAAACAGAATTGTTATTGTACATGCTTATGCATAACATTGTGTGACTGCTTTTCTTCATTACAGAAAAAAAACAATGTTATACAACAATATTCTCAACATTATTGCTGCAGTAATAATGGGTTCAAGCAAAAAGGCCAACTCTTTTGAAATGATTTTGGTTGCAAGGTTCTTGTATGGCTTTAGTGCAGGTATGTGTTCATGTTTTCTGATACATTTAATTATAATATGTAGTTAAGAGGCAAATATTAACAGATATTAAACAAATGCTTCACCAACATGATCTTTGATACACAGTAGGCTTTATTATTTGTAATGGTGGTATAAACTCTTAACTTAAGCGTAAATCCCAGAACAATTATGCCATAACATTATGACCACTGACAGGTGAAGTGAATAACACTGATAATCTTGTTATCATGGCACCTGTCAGTGGGTGGGAAATATTAGGCAGCAAGTGAACATTTTGTCCTCAAAGTTGATGTGTTAGAAGCAGGAAAAATGGGCAGCGTAAGGATCTGAGCGACTTTGACAAGGGCCAAATTGTGATGGCTAGACGACTGGGTCAGAGCATCTCCAAAACTGCAGCTCTTGTGGGGTGTTCCCGGTCTGCAGTGGTCAGTACCTATCAAAAGTGTCCAAGGAAGGAAAAGCGGTGAACCGGCGACAGGGTCATGGGGGCGGCCAAGGCTCATTGATGCACGTGGGGAGTGAAGGCTGGCCTGTGTGGTCCGATCCAACAGACGAGGTACTGTAGCTCAAATTGCTGAAAAAGTGAATGCTGGTTCTGATAGAAAGGTGTCAGAACACACAGTGCATCGCAGTTTGTTGCGTATGGGGCTGCGTAGCCGCAGGCCAGTCAGGGTGCCCATGCTGACCCCTGTCCACTGCCGAAAGTGCCTACAATGGGCACGTGAGCATCAGAACTGGAGCACAGAGCAATGGAAGAAGGTGGCCTGGTCTGATGAATCACGAGTTCAAGGTATTGACTTGGCCTCTAAATTCCCCAGATCTCAATCCAATCGAGCACCTGTGGGATGTGCTGGACAAACAAGTCTGATCCATGGAGGCCCCACCTCGCAACTTACAGGACTTAAAGGATCTGCTGCTAACGTCTTGGTGCCAGATACCACAGCACACCTTCAGAGGTCTAGTGGAGTCCATGCCTCGACGGGTCAGGGCTGTTTTGGGACCTACACAATATTAGGCAGGTGGTCATAATGTTATGGCTGATCAGTGTATGAAATACGCATTTTCCTATTGAATGCGATGACTTCCAAAGAGGTGTTGTAAAATGAAATGCTTATCAGTTTTTTTTTTTTTGTGAACCCCAAAGGAATAGGCTACAACATCCACACCATGTATCTTGGGGAAAGTTCACCAAAGGCATTAAGAGGACTGATGACCCTGACTGTAGCTACGTTCATTTCAGCTGGTAAATTGTCAGGACAACTCATTGGCATCAGGTAAAAATAAACAAATACATGAACATATACATATCTGCATACACACATATGAACATGAATGCATATAATAAGGTAATGTATGCTAACTCAGTTATAAAACAAAATAAAACCGATGCTGGCATAACAAGTGGAAACATCTTGGGCAGGCCTTCAACCAGCAGAAGGGAAGATCGACAACGACTGAGGATGATTAGGATATTCTTCTATCTATCTCTATCTATCTCTCTATCTATTTGTTGGTTGTTGTTTTTTTCTTTCAGAGAAATACTTGGCCATGAGGATTTATGGAATATACTGCTCTGCTGTTCCACATTTTTTTCTATAATTCAGCTTGTTTTACTACCATTTTTCCCCGAAGCCCCAAGATATTTATTAATTGACAAAGGAAATGAAGAAATGTGCAAAAAAGGTAGATTACAACAATGAATAAAATAGTATGAGTGGGGGTTAATGCAACAGGTTTATTCTGAGACAGCCTTACAAGAACACAACTCAGCTTTGTCTTGCTCTAAACTTCTCCTCTGCGGAAACCAGGTCACCCCTATATAAGTTCTTGCCCTTGTGATGCCCTCTCCCCAATCACTGCTCTTCCCCCATCCCGTGCGTTGTAAATTATATTTATGAAGTTCTAATGCATATTATAAAGCCTTTTTTTAATTTGTTTGGTTGTGTGCATGAAGTAATTATCTTTACAGAGCCTTTTTATTAAAGGCATAAGAAACTCTTCAACAGTGATAGCTTTACTTGCTGTACGCGCCTCTGTCTTTCAGCCCTCCAGAGACTCTGGGGAAACAGAGATTTTAAACTTGAAATAGAGGAAATGCAGACAGAGCAGGCTGTGATAAATGGTGAAAAGCCAAAAAGTGTTTTGGCCCTCCTGAGAGACAGATCTGTACGCTGGCAGCTCACATCTATGGTGGTGATCCTGACTTCCATTCAGTTTTGTGGAATTTCTGCAGTAAGTGAAATACTGCAGAATATTGTTGGTTAAATCATCCACAGTAAAAATCAATCACAAAGACAAACCCAGACAAATCAGTCAATAAATGCATACCACCACACTGCAAACCAATTCATTACCACCACACTGTCATTTTAATTGTGTTGAAAGTTTGTACCATGTTTTCTAACATATTTTCTGCACAAATAAGCTTTATGTTTTCTCTATAGATGTTATTTGGAGCTTTCTCAATTAATTTGTGCCATTAGACTGTAAATTAGACATACAGTAAATTGAATTTTTATCATTAGTGAGTAACTAGACATATGATTTAGAGTAACATAACTATACATTTTACATGTAGGTGTGTACAGCTAGTATCTGATGGTCCCTAACCTGCTGCTGATTTAATAAAGAGGTTAATGTAGAAAGATATTCAGTGATCGTGTCTTGATGCCTCTGTAGATCTCGGCCTACTCGTTCACTGTGTTTCAAGAAGCTGGCATCCCAGAGGATAAAATTCGTTATGTGACACTTGGTGTGGGCGTTTCTGAGGTCCTCACTTCAATCACTTGTGTAAGTGGCAGAAAATGAACTATGATATCAATTTTCACAGGACACCAAGTGTACACAAGGTGTGACTTCCTTAAGCAGTTTATGAAAAAGTTAATTTCTGTTTCAGGTTGTAATGTTTTTGTTAGAAAGCATTTGACATTTTTGTGTATATTTACAAATAGAATCATTACCATACATTCAGATTTTTGTATAGTGATGGCCGCTTCTGTTTTCAACATATGACTTGTTAATCTTACCAGAAGCATATAATTTGGTAAATGGATTAGAAGAAAAGCTGAAACATTCATAGAAACAATTTTCTTTGCAGGGTTTTCTTATAGAAAACATTGGGAGAAGAGCTCTGCTGTGGAAAGCATTTGGGTGTATGTCTTTAATATTGGCATTAATCACAGTGACACAATTTTTGAAGGTTGGTTGGTACTCCTTAGAGTCGTTATTTTCTGCTGTTGGGTCTTACGCAGTCATTACACATGGCTTCTTTATACTTTTAGGTGTCATTACAGACAGTTTGTGTGGGCTAAGGAGGATGTGGCTTCAGTTCCGCTTTTATGTTATATTTCATCTAGAGAGTGACCTTTGAAATGCTCTGACAGTTTTCAAAAGCTGCAGCCTAACTATGAAAAATTGCAGGAAAATGTCTATATACAATTTGCATTTTTCTGTGTCTTATATTGGGCTTGTTGCATTAGAATTAGAGGACATTCATTTAATAAAAAATCTGAATAAAAGAATAAAGATATTTTGAATCAATTGATGAGTACGGGCACCTGAGTGATTATAATTATAATTATATTAACCATGAATTGCTGTTATTTAGCTTGGGTAACTTCCTAAATTGAATTAGAAAGTAAGTATTCTTGCCTCAAGTTTATTAACTAAATATTTAATTGTCTTAATTTCAGCACTCAGTTCCTTGGATACCATATTGCACAGTATGCTTAATTTTTATTTTTGTGATATGTTTTAGTATTGGGCCAGGTACGTAAAAACTATTTCACATTACTGTTACAATATTTATTGTATTGTACTGGATTCATTGATTCAGTGGCTTTTGTGAAGTTTTTTTTAAAATAAACAATTGCAGTTTTATTGATTACATTAGCAAATGTATCTCTTCAATCTGGTTTGAGTGTGAAAATATACTATTTTCAGATCCTGTCTGATCCTTTTTATATATATATATATATATATATATATATTTTTTTTTTACCCAGTTGTGTTTTATAATTTTATGTTTGTAAACAGATCTATAATACCTGCTTGAATAAGATCATTGTGGATTTAAGTGACCCACCCATGATCTAACGTTATGTTTTTATGCTTGTTTGTTTCAGCTAGTGTGATACAGCCACTTTCTCATGAAATTTTTATTCAGTCTTCAAGACCAGCTGCTTTTGCTATCATTGGGATGCTCAGATGGATTGGATTTTCGGTGCTTGGACTGGTTTTCCCTTTCTTAATTGTAAGTATCTTAAAAACGCCTGAAAGGTTAAGGCCCCTTTAATTTCTGAAAGTTGTCATTTTTTGTCTCATTGAAAAGTAACACTTGCAATCAATGTCTTTTCCAAAAAAAATCTTAGTACATTTTAGAACATCTTCTGTTAAGTAATAATTTGTAGTGGTTTCATTACATGTTACATAGCTTAATTAAAAACTGTATCCTTGGCTTCCCTCTGACCCATAAATACCATTCTGTTTGTAAGAGGATCTGTTGGAAAGAGTGGTTTACATGCACAGAGGAAAGTGACAAGTGAAGATTTTTCTTCTTATCTTGGAACTAACACTAATTAATTAATTAATTAACTAATTGCATGTGTTTTTGTCCCTTTGTCGTCATTTCTGTAGCTGTTTTTGGAGCTTTCTGATCACAACGTGCATGCTAAGATACTATAAGTGAGGTTTAGCAGGATACTTACTTTACCTGAAAAGTTTCCAAGCTTTGGAGTAGAAAAGTGCCGACAAAGATTCAGTTACAATTAATATGTGGGAACCTTTTTATCTTGTGAACCACAGAAGAACTTTAATAAAACTGATTTATTACATTTTTCAATTTCATTACATGTACAAACATTAATCCTGAATTGGACTAACAATGCCTGTGCACAATGTGTTTTTCTTATGCAAATTTCCATTTAACCTTCCCTGTTTCTATTGCAGGATTCAATTAAGCACTTCAGCTTCCTGATATTTAGCGCCGTTTGTCTTGTCGGGTCACTTTTTGTCTATTTCATTGTACCTGAAACAAAAGGCAAAACAATTCTTGAAATATCAAAGGAATTTAACAACATCAGAGCGTGTGGACATTGCTGTGCAAAGGAAGCAGAAAAAATGCATGAGGTTATTATGACAACAAGGTTTTGAATAGTATCTGCAATGTCTATTGGGATAAGTTTACATAAAAATATGAAAGGGGATCTTTATCTGATTGCAAATGCCTGATCAAGGAAACCCCTGTTGGAAATTTGTGCAAGTGTTGTTTGCTGTAAAAATAAAATAAATGAACACATTGATGGATTTATTTATATTGACTGTCTTATTCAGATGTATGAATTATGTATCATGCATTCTGTACCATATCAGATAGTCCATAGGAATGAAACATGGACTTCTGGACTGTTACTAAAATACACTACATGGCCAAAAGTATGTGGACACCTGAACATCTCATGGTCTTCACACCACTCCAGCTGATGCTTGGCATCGCACATGGTGATCTTAGGCTTGTGTGCAGCGGCTCAGCCATGGAAACCCATTTCATGAAGCTCCTGAAATGTCATGAACAGTTCTTGAACTGACGTTGTTTCTAGAGGCAGTTTGGAACTCGTGATTGTTGCAACCTGGGACAGATGATTTGTATGTGCTTCAGCACTCGGCGGTCCCGTTCTGTGAGCTTGTGTGGCCGACCACTTTGTGGCTCAGCTGTTGTTGCTAGATGAGTTCTTCAGTACCACCCATTCCACTACCAATGTTTGTCTATGCAGATTGCATGACTGCGTGCTTCATTGTATACACCTGTCAGCAATGGATGTGGCTGAAATAGCCAAATCCACTAATAAGAAGGGGTGTCCACATACTTTTGACCATGTAGTGTATATTTTGATGGTGAATATATGATATTTATGGATTCTTTTTCATTTAGTTTTGTGATTTCATTTGTGTATTATGGAGGACAATATAAATCATTTTGTGCTTCTGTGCTTTGTGTGCTATGACCCTGGAGGTTTCTGGCAAGTAACTATTAATTTGCCTGCAAATTAATTTCCAAATTCTTTCCAATGAATTATGAGAACCTGTTCTTTTCTAACTTCTCAGTTTCTCCTTTTTAGTTTATCAGCAACTTACATTCTGTACTTGTTTCTTATTCAAGTTTATTTGTTTCAAACCTATCTTTGTTATCGTAGTAAATAGTAAGTAGCTGGCAATTTAGAGGATAATAATGATTATTCATGAGTAATAATTGTAATAATATTGATGAGATGGGTAGGCTTATTTTAGAATGCAATGGAATTACTATCATAGTTATATAGATGACCAATCAGACACTGCTTGTAAATTGTCAAACCCCTTGAAGGTAATAAAAGCTTTGTACTTCGTTGAACTCTTTGGAAAAACAGTAATATACTTGTTGAATACTTTCTGTTGCTGAGTTCTGCTGTTTTTTTTCCCGTGCACGTAATAAAATCTCATTAGATTTGCCGACTCCAAATCTTATTTAAAAAGTATACCAGCCTTGTAACTTTAATAAATGACTAACATTTACTTGCTATTTTCTTCCTTTATTTTTCCAGCTGTACCCTTCTATTTCACAAAGTAGGTATCAAAACATCATTTAAATGTTAATTTCATATAAACAAATATAGCATTACTATACAGTGAGTCAAACCAGAGTGTATATATGTATGTATAAATTATGTTTATGTATGTATGCAGTGTGTGTGCGTAGGAAAAATATAAACTTAATCAAAACTTCATAAAGGTGCAAAGAGAAGCCGGGGTCCTAACGGAAATGCACATGAGCTGTAGAGGCACCTTATCGTTACTTGGCAGCTGCCTCTGGTGCAAGAGCTTAATCCGCAGATGAATTTGTTCGGTGTGCAGTTTAAATTCACGACAGAAAATGATTGACCTTATCTTCTTCAAATGAGATGTGATATCACTCTGCTGCTTCTCATTATCTCGCGTTTGAAAGCCGGATTAGCCGTGGATTAATTATAGTTGCGGCATAATTGCGCAAAGCCCTTCATCCAGGACCTCCTCTGTCATGCAACACACTGCGCAATTACCGCAAGCGCAGCGGGAACAGCGCAGTGTTTGCTGACCAGGTGCAAAAACACAAACGCATTTAACCTTTACTGGATACACAAATGCACGCTTTATGTTCAAGAGGTGTATTTACATATATTAATTTAAACATAACCCCCCTCTGCAGCATGTTACGGAACTGAACATTGCCCATGATCTCTTTACACCACGTACTCCAGTGTTGCTCTTTGCTGTCTGTTTGCAGGACAGGTTACCTTTATGACCTTTATCCTCTACTATTATTTTAAACATGTTGAGGATTGATGCCTTTAAATAAATATCATTTGTTATTATTATTATGTATTTCTTAGCAGATGCCCTTTCCTATTAAATATACTTTCATCCGCTTATTCAAACTCACTCTCAGGTGACGTGGAATAGACTAATTAAAGTATTGCGCACCTGAGCGCACTGCCGCCCCAAACGGCACACTATCGAGATACAGAGTAGGTGGTTTGTGGTGAGGTGGGAAACACAAAGCAACCGACATTAGTGAAATGAAACCAGTTGCAAGGTTAATATGTCTTTTTTTTCTTCCTTCTAATAGTTTTCAGCAGCTCTTAGAAACGTGACCGGCAGGAGCGGCTTCCTCTCGGCGCTTCCTGGTGCGCGTCTGTGCGTCTGTGCGTCTGCGCGGCCGGCGGGCGGGCGGTGAGGGTCTCTGGAGACACAGGTGGACCCTGAACACACACAATGGTAAGTGCATAGTATTGAGTAGGCATGGTGCTCTGTACAAAACTAAATGCGTATATAAAATATCATAATATAATATAATATAATATAATACAGAGAGAAGTATTTCTTAGCGGAACAATCACCAATATCATAGCTTTTTCATCAGGTCTTGTCAGGGCAATTGACGATGATGATGCGGCTTGATACTTCACGAATATACTGAATTATATGAGCATTCACTTTCATTTTTCTGACATATAGGAAGTGAAATGAACTTTAGTCATAGCCGAGCGTCCAGTAATGCGGAAGGTTTTTTTTTTTTTAAAGTGTAGTTTTAGTTCAAGCAGTTTTACATTTGAATGGCCCTTTGCACGTCCATCAGCAAATGTGACAAGAAACTGCTCTCGGATCAGTGTGTGTGTCTTTGTGTGTGTGTGTGTGTGTGTGAGAGAGAGAGTAGTAAGGAAGTGAGGCATATATTTGAATGCAGAATTTGAATTATACAAAACTACAGATGCGCTGGAAGGATTCAGGTGCTGCACTATTAGCAGACATGAACAGCATTGAAGGATGTGAGACGAGGCTGCGCTGTGAAGCTCTGGCTCTATTCATGTCCGCCAGCAGCAGCAGCCCCAGTAGACGTGAGCAGAAGGTTTCATGCTTTCTTTATTATCTGTGTATGTTTTGACACTGTTAGCAGTCTTGCTGTCGATTTTAATTTTCATCTCCTAATTAGTTTTCACTTTGTTATGCTTTGCAGAAACAATACATTGACCTTTAGTTGTTTTCTTCCATATAGTAAAGACTCAATGTGTATTCTTCAAAGGCTTTTCAGAAGAGCTCGGCAGCATTTTGAATGACACTGAGAGAGAGGAAAACAAAGCTTTTCTCATGGCAGTGGCTGTGCTGTATAAAAGTGTGCAGATTGGCGTGTTTGGGAAATATAGTAATAGTGTAGAGTAGTAATATAAGGTAATCGGCATGTATGAAGTGTGGAGCAGTGCTCAGGTCTCTGGACTCCTAAACATTGGGGTGTGGGTTCAATCCCAGATGGGGGGACACTGCTGTTGTACCCTTAAGCAAGGTACTGTACATAGATTGCTACAGTTTTTAAAAAACAACTGTATAAATAGGTAATTGTATGAAAAAAAAAAAAACCCTATCAAATCTGTCACCCTGGATAAGGGCATCTGATAAGTATAACAATATAGCTGTATTGCATAATTGCATTGGTTAAAATGTAACACTTTTCATGCTACTGCAATATCAATATTGTGAAAATGGAATAATCCTGGTTCTGTAGATTGGATAATCATTCACAGCTCCACAAACACACCTACCACGAGGACATGCAAAGCACACCAATGAAAAGCATCACCTATTTGCATGATATTGATGTTGGGGAATCTAATCATGAGCAAAAACTTTCATGTATTCCTATAATTAGGTGTAACAGACTGATTTAAAAAAATACAAAAATATTGCCATAAACATGTGCTGTATGCTAGCCCAGAGAAGTAAGACTTTAGCGGCTGGTTTTGCAGTCTCAAATGACATCTGGTCATGGTCTACTCAATGTTATTTTAGGTAGAGTAGTCATAGACTAGTGTTTATCATGACACCAGCCATAAAAGTACTGCATGTTTTGCATTTTGGATGATTATACACAAACCCAATCAAATCTGATTCATATTTTTAGGATAAACGAAGACCTTTCAGAAAAAGCAAAAGTCCCTTGAGAACCCCAACAACCTTCAAGCCTAGATTTGCCAGAAGGTACTTCAACCCTCGGTAAGACTTGTATGTTTAGGTGAGGTATCATCTGAAGGCTCAAACAATCGGAGATGTACAGAAATGGCTAGATCATTTAATTTACTCAATTATAATAGTGCTTCTACTTGAAGTGCTGTTTATTGTTCTAGCTTTTCTATTCATTTAACTTATTAGGTATAAGAAGGAGGATCGCCCTTTCAGAAGACCTGGGTTCAGTTTCAGATTTCAAAGATACAGACCAGCTTCAGCTGTAAGATATCACCGAAGTTTCCCTCCAAAACGTGCAGCTTCTCCGTCACCTTCTAGCAAGTCTGATTCAAAGAAAGATAGCAAATGTGCAGCAGGGACTTCAAAAGATCACAACGGTACGTTTACCCTGACAGGAGATCCCATCACTGCAGGTGTTTTCTGACTTCCTGAAAAATGTCTACATGCACTTTCTCACTCTGGTTCAAATGAGTTATCGGACACCAGATGGCGCTGATGATCTATACTGGAATGCTTCCTATCTAGGGCTGTGTAAATGCAGGCTGTTTTAGGAATTATATCAGGAACATTGCTCTTAATTTCTGTAACACAAGATTGGGATTTAGAATTTGTGCGTTTAAATACTAATCAAATTTTTCCACTTTAAAAATACAATACTGCATTTTAACTTTTCACATACAGTATAAAATATATATTGCAATATATAGCAGCATTTGTAGCAGGAAATATTAAGTGAATATCACATTTTTTACAGATTAATGATTGTGCTATATTAGGCATTTGTATGGAATGATTAAATACAACTGTGTATTAACTGCACCTCATTGCATTTCTTAACATGCATTTTTATATAGTTGTTTAACATTGTTAATCATCGTATTAAACAGTATTCATATTTTTTACTATTAAAGGCAATACTAACAAATTGTTATACTTTTAGTTTAAAAACTGCAAAATTAAACTAATTAATTTGGATCTTTCTTTTTCACATCTCTTCTGCTCTTGAAGCAGAGACTCAGGGTGACTCACAGACGCCTCTGTGAAAAACTGGCTGGGCACAAAGCCAGTTGTAAATAATGAGCAATAACAAAGCTATTCTTATACATCAGAACACGGCTGTGAAATCTTTCAGGAAAGATCTCCAAAGTTTACAGTAAACCTTTTTAAAATATGTATTGTGGTTGCAAAAAACACAATACTAAATATTTTTCTTACAGATGTTTTTATTAAACCAAACAAGTGATTAATGATACATTTGAATATGCATTTGAGTTCAGAGGTCTGCAACCCCGGTCCTTGAAAGCCACAAGGTCTTCTGGTTTGCATTCCAACAGATCTCTGAAATACTTAATTGGACCAATTATTTTCTTAATTACTTCAGTTTTTCCCTGGTCTGGACTGAATGTTTCCCATAAAACTGCAGGCCTAAAGCTCCTCCTCGTCGAGCATGGCAGAGCTTTGTTCAAAAATTTTCTTAACAGAAAACAATATTCACAGATGATTATTTTTATTAAAATGTACTTTCTTTCTTTCAGCTTTTCAGAAGTCATCTAAATGCAAAAGCAGAGAACGGGAGGTTGAGTCCATCTTCTCACTGAAGGTGAAGTCCTGTCTGTTGTGCAGTCATGAAATACTGTTTAAAATGAGAATAGAGGTCAACTCCATACTGATACTGATAACAGATTTCAGATGCAGGTTTATCTCATTTCAAATAATACCAGGATTTCATTCAGTTAGCAAACCTTATCCATCTGGCTTAATCGTGGAAGATAATTTCAAATACCTAGAAAAAAAAAACATAGATAGAATTTCAATCGCTTACATGCGTTGTTTGAAAACCACACAAGTTGGAAAAGAAAGGAAAAGCAAAGGAAAATACCTTCAGTTTTTCTGTGAAACATTTATCTCCTTGGGAATCATAAATACCGGGCAACAAGACTTGAACAGCAATAATATTTTAACTGAATACTCTGCCTTTATTTGTAACACCTTTTGTGTGAGCTGCGGTACCCTGCGGATTCAGCCCACTGAGGTTATTGTGCCGAGTTCAGTTCTACATGTTGTATCTAGCTAAATAAAAGCATTCAAAGCAATATTTATCTCTTCTACTAGCCTGTAGCCTTTTATCCTGCATTTCTTATATTTTGCACATCACAGTTAGATAAAAAATTATAATATCCTGTGTGTGTATTTTAATTTCCTTTAACCGAATAATAAATGCATTTATGAACTGAGCGTTCCATCAGAAATTCTTCCGCAATAGGGTTGCAGTGATGAGACTGATCATAAATCAGGAAACCTGCAGGTCTTAATACTGAATCAGACGATCTTTAAGTATACCAGTTCAGCTATCATGACTCACATCTTTGTTAGAGAGATTTTTACAAGATACAGCTGGTCTGATATTGCTGTGTAGTCTACACAGGATTCACTGTGATAGTTTCTCTTCCCTGAGCAGAGATAACTAATTTTTTCGAAGGCTATCCACATATTTTTCACGGTAAAATGCAGGTCAGCCAAATTCTTCATATGCCATTGGAATAAATAACTGGCAGCTCAGAGCAGTGGTCTCTCAAATAAAAAGTTTTACATTTAATTAGACATATTTTGGGTACACTGATGGCATTATTTGTTTTTTAGTGTATAAAGAGTTTGTGGATAATATACATAACATCACAGACCTTTTCATATTATGCAGCAGTAAGTATTCAAAGAGGAGTTAAATAACTAAATATACTTTTATAAGATACTCACACCAGTTCTACACATACATGCATAAACAGACATGCAAATGCTGTTAAGGTAGGATATTCAAAATGGAAATGTCTTCAGCTGCTGAAAATGTTTTCCTGTTCTTGTTTGATCTGTGAAATGTTTAGAGACATTTGGAATATCATTCTTGACTACTTAACAGTGTAGGTAGACCAACACCTAGTACAATTATTAAAAACTTTGTGTATCATTTGTTACACGCTTGTTATAAATCCATATGGGTGATCAATATACTTTCATTCTAGTTTCCTAAGTTTGCTTCCAATAACAAGCATAAACCACTAGGTAGGCCTAGTATATTTATAGGAAGAAAAGTAATTTAATATATATATATTTTTTTTTTACTTCAGCTTTTGAATCAAATCGTGTTTTAACAGACCGGTACACAGCTGGTAAAGAGCGAGTTCTTGGGTCAAGAGAGGAAATTCTTTGAACAATGCCAGATGAAAAGGACATTAACTGTGGATAATCGAAAGCTATAATAATTAAGGCGTCCTGAGCTGGTGTCTAAGGCGCTTAACTAAAGACAAGGTCAAATGATGCCATTGGCAATGTCCACTGGTATTAGGAGAGTGTTTTGTAAAAGCCTGAATTAGTATGTTCACCACTACTTTATTTACCACTAACTTTATTAACAACAACAACAACAACAAAAGTATAAGGCAGAAAATGTGAAACCCCTTGGTAATGCATTAACCATCCTCAAATCTTTGCTGTTTCCAATCCAAGGTCACCCAGGAAAATGATGCCCTCTGCTACAAAGAGTTTCCACGTCCTGCTGTGAGAGCAGCGCTGCGAAACAGAGCTATCCAGCGAAAGAGGAGAGAGATTGAAGAGGTATGCATGGGGCAGGGGGGGATAATTGCACTCACAATTTGGGTTTATAAAATGTCTTCATTTTTTAAATTGTTTTTCGCCTTCTGCTGTGGTAAACAGTTTAAAAAAAATATTAAAGAAAATGTTGGTTTGCTGGAATTTTGTTTTTTGGATTATGTATGACAAAGCAATGACATCATAGAAACAGTTATTTGATCAACTTAACATTAGGAATGCTTTTTGTTTTGTGCACATCACTAAATGTTACATGCCCTTTATGTGTTAAAAATATTAAAGACATGCTGTACGTATTTAACTTTCACAATGATGGGTGACAGTTTATTTAACCACATTTTAACAACATGCCAAAGATGCAAACAAATGGCATAATAAACCAGTTGTATGAATCACCAAATGTAATGAGTTCCAGGCAGCCTCAAAATAGGAAAAACGTGTGCAGAAATTAAAACATCAAAGACATCGTCTGGCTCATTAACCACTAAGGGGTAAAGTATCGCATCAATGTTGTAAAAGATTTTGAAGAAGGAAATTGTTTTAGAATATCTGTGTAGCTAAGAAAGCAGTTCATATACAAGTAGAAATCAGTCAAATTAATGAAAACCTTTAAGATCAAGGTTGCATTAATACATTGAAAAGAAGACAGAAGGGGATTCTTTATACCAATGTAACATTTGAAAACATCATTTATGCCTCATAAATTAACTTATAAAAGCAGGATGTGTCCATTGGTGAGTTGAATAAAACCAATCTGTGATGCACAAAGGCAGCAATGAAAGTGGAGTTACAAACAATACTGATGGAGTCATGATCAATCTGCTGTCTATACCTGCAGCACCATTGAATAGTGTGGATAAATGCATTTTTGAAATCTGTACAATAATAAGAAGCTCTGCTGTCCTCTCCTATATAATTCCAGGTCTACTCTTTTCCTCTTCCATTTCTATGGAAACGTTTAGCATAGGCTGCTGCAAGTCCTTTTGACTCGAGCGTGTCAGCCAGGGGAGTTGCTATGGTGGTGAACGGCAGGGTGGCAGGTAATGACGGGGAGCCGGTGCAGGTGGTGGACAGATGGGAGGCTTTGGGATTCAAGCTTGTTAATGTCATTAGATACTGGAGGATGGCAGAGTGCATGACAAACATGTTAAACAGATGGACCTTTTGGCATCTGAAGATTAGAATATTGAAATATTCATTTCCATAGTTTCGTGGCTTAAAGCTTTGATCTGGTACTCCTGAATTGTTAATCAGCACAAATTAAATATCAAAACCCCCAAATTATATGTAGATTGAAATAATTTAACAGGAGCCTGCATTCTGTTTGATATTAAATCATTGAATGATTACTAGTATTGTTTTTTCATGTGAAATGTCTTGTATTTAATAATTTAGGCTGCATTTTGTTACTTGTTTTCTCTTTATTGAAAGTGTCGACAGCCAAATTCATTGGGGCACACGTGAAGTCGGCAGCAAACAGGCTTTTATGATCTTACTATTCTGAAAAACTTAAATGTTTGGAAAAGCATACAGATGCCTTTGAGTAAGGTAGACAGATTTTAGATTGTGCGTGACAACAATTGTGTTGTTGCAACATAACGGGCTTCAGTGTTAAAATGATGAAGCTTCATTTTTCAATTTTGCTTTCGATTCCATCCCCTCACGGCAAAACGCGTTCATGTATTTTTCAGACAATGATACTTGGCTGGCATATGCCAACCTCTGGTGTCAGCGCTACAATGAGAATTGAAATCAAAGGTTAATAAGAAATAAAATAAAATAAAAAAACCTGAATCTGTCTTCAGCGAGGCCCTGACCCTGACATTACTCATCTCCATCAATGGCGAGTTTAATAAAAGCTTTGTTGGCGACATTCTGCAGCAGTACGTTATCCTGTGATCCTTACATTTGTAGAACAGTATCATTTGAATGCCTTATATTACTCTCTTGTCTCAGGAATAATTTTCAGAGTAATAATATAGAAACAGTGTGAGAAGCCAAGCTTTAGTGTTAAATGTTACCACTGATGGGGAGGACACATGGCCACTAACTCATCTTTACAGAATATGCCGGGGACTCTATGGGGTGGATGTGGAACTTCAGGGGGGGCTGCAGGGGGCTTAAAAGATTTTGTTAATACCACGGGAAGGTCTTGTGAAGGCTTAGAATTGCATGGCATTAGGATGGTAATGACTGAACAGGAAATCCATAGGAAAATATAAAGGGGTCCTGTTTAATTAGTGCAGACGTGAAAGTAATCAGGAAAAGTGAAACCCATGTGCTGATGGCCATTTCTTAGGCAAGATTAACTCGGGACCTCATTATCACAGCCCTTTTCTGTGCAGATTATATGTATGATTTTACATGAATACACGCGATGCTGCATTAAAATGATCTTGTTATTATTTAAATGGGTTCATTGTACGTTATGGCAGAAAAGCTTCTCAACATTCAGGTCAAAACACGGTGTGTAGAGAAAACAAGGCAGCATTAATTCATTAATTCATTAATCGCACACAAATTTCCTTCACCGTTGTGGTATCCTAGAGAGTCTTATTTTAATCCTATTTTGTGTCGCACAAAATGGGTAGATATTACTTTTCATAAATAGCTTAGCATGTGTAAACACAGCGAATGCTCCAAGACCCTGAAATGATAATCCAGTCTGGTGTAATTGAATGCACATGACATTGTAGACAACAAGTCAGCCTCTCTCATCCTGGTCACGGGGCTTTTATTTGAAGGTCTCTGTCCTATGTTTTCTAGTGGAACATTGCGATAATATATCAGCATTCCTCATTCGTAAATAATCCAATCATTCTATTTCTGTATATATCAGCACTAAGCTATAATTTAGTGCAGTTTGTTCAGAAAGCCTAGTAATTATGGATTTCGGCGACATCCAAAAAGTTTAAAATGCTTGACATTTCTCATATCAAAGGATTGTCCAGCGCCAATATTCACAGGATTCAAAATGCCCTTGTTCTTCTTGGTGACACAAGAAATTGGAGATTTTTGTTCTGTGTAATAGATGGAGTAAACAGCCACAAAATGCATGCTTGATAAAATAAATCTATTTGCTTGGGAATGTCAAACTAGTTCTAATAAATATGGAACAACAGTGTTTATGTGCTCTATTGTCATGATAATATTCTGTGTTTCCAATTAACTCCATTCTAATCTCAACTAATCTGTTCTCACCAACTCGACTGGCTCAAAACAAGATAATCACCACGGTCTCTAAGCAATTTTAAAATTGCAGTTCTTGGACACTGCATACACCTATTTAATTTATTTTTATGAGTTCCAGTGAGGAATTGCCAGAAGAATCCATGATAACTGCTGCAGGATACATATTTGTAAACTAATATGCAATTCAAATAACTAGCCTGAATAATCTCTGCAAGGCGAATTTACAATAGGCAATTGTTAATTTTTATATATCATAAGCCTGCACATTTATGAAGTGTAAACCATTAGTTTGGTAGATGTATACATTTTTTAATGTGAGCTCCCAGTCTTTAAAATGATTTATTTGGGATTTTACATTTATTTGAAGTATTTTCTTGTGTATTTTATTTTGTTGTCGTGTTTCTGTAATAGGTATACAGACAAGACTGTGACACCTTTGGAACTGTGGCAAAAATGCTGATTGCAAAAGACCCGTCTTTGGAGAAACCGATTCAGTTGTCTCTTCAGGAAAACCTACAAGACATTGGTCTGCGCTGTGCGGAGGCCCTGCAGCGCTTCATTGAGGAACATGATTCGAAACAATCCAGCAGCTCTTCACTGTCTCAGCCTTAGCCCTGCGTATGTAGATACTGCACCTTTTCAATTGTTGGTAAAAGGGTGTAGAATGTATTTTTTTCTGGACAATCCTTTCACCTTTTTATGTGCTTTTTGTCATGTAACCTAATTGTCCCCAACATTTGGAAGATAGGGCCACCAAGGGTCCTAATGACAACAGCATTCTTCCAGCAGCCAACTCCTTGTGTATAAATTGCTCTGGTTATGCTCAGCCCATCCAACACATCCTCTAGAGCAGGGGTTTTCAAACTGGTCCTGGTGTACCCCCTGCCCTGCTTGCTTTTGTTCCAACTGAGGTCTTAATTACTTAATTGAATCCTTAATTGACCTTACAAAGCAATATACCATTCAATTAAGTAATTAAGACCTAGGTTGGAACAAAAACCAGCAGGGCAGGGGGTACTCCAGGACCAGTTTGAAAACCCCTGCTCTAGAGGAGATTTAGAGTGACTGTGCACCCAGGAGAGATGCTGAAGATGGCGGATTTCAGACCTAGATGGTTTGAATTGAAGATTTTCTCAGCCTATAACTCTACTCTCCATAGACAGTGGTCTCCATTCATATCTGTTGAATGTGCTGAATACTAGTTGGTGCCACTCTTTCACCCTGCCTTTGGTACAAAGCAGTGTAAACCAGGAGTCATCAGACCATGTTTGCAAGAGAGGGGCTGAACTGCCATTGGGCTTCTTGTGCTTGATTTGGATTAGAACATAAGAAAGTTTACAAACCAGAGGAGGCCATTCGACCCATCATGCTCATTTGGTGTCCATTAATAACTAAGTGATCCAAGGATCCTATCCAGTCTGTTTTTAAATGTTCCCAAACTTTCAGCTTCTACCACATCGCTCCAGATTGTGACAACTCTCTGTGTAAAGAAGTGTCTCCGGTTTTCCGTTTTGAATGCCTTGAAGCCCAATTTCCATTTGTGTCCCCGGGTGCGTGTGTCCCTGCTGATGTGGTCGATGCCTTTCATGATTTTGAAGACTTGGATCAAGTCCCCACGTAGTCTCCTCTGTTCCAGGGTGAAAAGGTTCAGTTCCCTCAGTCTCTCTGAGTAGGACTTTCCCTTCAGACCTGGAATAAGTCTGGTTGCTCTCCTCTGAACTGCCTCTAGAGCAGCGATATCTTTCTTGAAGTGTGGAGCCAAGAACTGTACACAGTATCCAGATGGGCTCTAACTAGTGCATTGTACAGTCTGAACATCACTGCCCTTGTTCTCAATTCTGCACTTTTGACAATATACCCTAACATTCTGTTTGCCTTTTTTATTGCTTCCCCACACTTTTTTGATGGAGAAAGTGAGGAGTCCACATAGACTCCTAGGTCTTTCTCATGCGATACTTCATCTACATCTATTCCTCCCATAGTGTAATTATAGTGGACATTTCTGTTACCTGCATGTTATACCTTGCACTTGTCCACATTGAATTTCATCTGCCAGGTGTCGGCCCACAACTGAATATTATCTATGTCCCTTTGAATAGCCTGTGCTGCTGAGATTGTATCTGCTGAGCCACCTATTTTAGTATCATCTGCAAATTTGACAAGTTTGCTAACTATCCCAGAGTCCAGATCATTAATATAGATTAGAAAAAGCAAAGGCCCTAGTACTGATCCCTGTGGAACTCCACTAACAACCTCACTCCAGTTAGAAGCGACTCCTCTAATCGACACCCTCTGTTTCCTAGACATCAGCCAGTTCATAATCCATCTACTTACATTACCCTGAATGCCTACAGCTTCCAATTTGAGGATCAGTCTTTGGTGTGGTGTGGAGGGATTGCAATGTCTTCCTCTCATCCTCGTCAGTCACTATACAGACAATCACCAGCTTGAATATTCCTCAGTAAGCAAACACTGTCCTGTTGCATCAGTCTTTCTACGGCTATCATTTGCACAGTGGTGTAATGATACCTGTGCAACATCGCCAGCTGGAACTGTGTCGGAGGAACATTGGATATTATATGTAATGACCTCTGTTACATACGCAGGCTTGAGAAATGCCAAGACACAACAGCAACCTTGGCAGCAGGCTTGTAAATAGTTTGTTTGGCTAGACTATGTGGAAGGCTAGTATATTTGTGAACTTGATAATATACTGGTAATACTTTCCATTTATTTTTTATTTCAATAAAATGTTAATATCCTCATTTAATAATTTTAACTACTTTTGTAATTTGCGGGATATTGCTTTTGCATTTGTGTGTGTTATTATTGATTTACATGACTTTTGTTAATTAACAAAATCCATTTCATATTATAGGCTCTACTGAAGTCTAAAAACTTCAGCAATTAAGAGAGAAACAGAAAATAAGCTGTTTTCCCAAAGTAGGATTTATAATACAACACTTGCAATATACTGAAGAAACTTAATGTAGAACATTTTATTTTGCAATTGTATTATGAGGTTGTCCAAGCATCTCAAGAAAGATGCCGGTACATTGACTGATTTCTGAAAATGCAATTGGTATAATGGAAATATTTGATGGTGTTGCCAGTTGTTAATCAATCTTTTTACAAAATGTGTGCAATTATCAAAATGTTCTGCATTATTAGCATTTACATACAAGTGACCGGTTTACCACATTTGGTCAGACCTAAAGCACTTCAGTTAGCTCTTTAAGTGATTTATGTGTCTAATGGACAATAAAATGCCTGCAATAAATTGTTTGGATTTACGTTGTTCTGCAATGATTTGTGACTGCAATATGTATAGTATGTGTGTGTATATATGTATATATGTATATGTGTGTGTGTTATATAAGGAATTGCAGGCAACAAACATTTTTAGGTTTTAAATGTAGTGCAGTATAGTGCTTGTATTGCCATTTTGGTACAGTTTTGGGACGTTTGTTTTCTGAAGCATTTTAAGGCTACTAAGTGAATTACTATGCAAATACTTTAAATTAGAAATAATTATACACCTTAGGTCCAGTTTTAATTTGCAGACTTTAAACAAGTATTTTATTATCATTTTTTTTTTACAGAAAATATATTATACAGACCTAGATATTTACAAAACCACTGCAGTTGTGGCCATCGGAAAAAGTACAATATTTCAGATTACTTAATGAAACCGCTGTACAAGAAATGTTTCAAAAGGAATCTTGTTTGGGGGAACTTAGCTTTATAGAACAAAAATCTTTTATGAATGTGTTAGTTCGATGCTTGCCATTTGTTATTGGTGACTACATTCACACAAAAACAACCACCAACTGTACGTGTTCATATGGTTGTAATTGGCTTCCTGTTCAATGGCTCCCTGGCTCTCTAATCTGCAGACTAGCCTTGGTTATGTGGTGGTATCTTAAAATATATTTAGCATATTTTGCTTGGTCTATGGGAAAAACATTTTGTCAGGTCACTTATTTTAAAGATCAGTGGTTTGATTACTTTGGACTATTTAGCACATGACAAATTCACAGCTGTTGCTTGTAAAAAAAAAAAAAAAAAAAAGCCATTTATAGCTTGGAACTGTAAATTCATAAGGGCTCTGATATTTTACTTGAGAAAATTGTCGTCCATAAATTCCATTGAGTAAAATTCCAGTGGTAAAGCTAGTGGTTAAATACATTTTACTTATTTCTTTTTGAATTTGAATATATATATTTGTACATAGTGCATGGCCATAGGGAATGTGTAAACCTTTCTACATTTTAGTAATGATCAAAACAAAAAGGTGTGTGTGTGTATACACCGATCAGCCATAACATTATGAGCACTGACAGGTGAAGTGAATAACACTGATAATCTCGTTATCATGGCACCTGTCAGTGGGTGGGATATATTAGGCAGCAAGTGAACATTTTGTCCTCAAAGTTGATGTGTTAGAAGCAGGAAAAATGGGCAGCGTAAGGATCTGAGCGACTTTGACAAGGGACGACTGGGTCAGAGCATCTCCAAAACTGCAGCTCTTGTGGGGTGAAAAAGGGGGACCTACACAATATTAAGCAGGTGGTCATAATGTTATGGCTGTACCGTGTATATGCACCTAAGGTTTATGTTTAGAGTAATGTATTTCAGGTGGACAGGGAACAGTGGAAGAGCAATCTATCATGATTATTAATTCATGATTATAAACTTTATTCCTATCAGTCTAAATTGGGCTTTTCAAAATATAATTTATTATAGTAATGTCTACAATGGCTACTCATCAGAAACCTTATACATCATTGAACCTATAGATCTGCTTTGGACACCAAAACTGTCAGGTGTGTATTTGTGTTTTACTTTTTCAGTGATACAGAAGAATCAATTGGTTAATATTAGCAAACAGTGTATAAGATGTTTTATTGTCTTCCAGTGCTCTGATAATTATCTCGGAGGGGGAGGAGACATGTCATAGTATACAAATGTGTAAATTTGATGTTCTACAGAATTACAATAGACACGCTTGAACATTTGTATTGAGCTTTAACAAATTAACATCAAAATACATTAGTTCTTTTATAGCTACTTAATGAGCAATACTAATTGAATAAAGTGTTAATATCACTAAACCGCTTAAAGACTGGTTTGAACACTGTTTTGGTAACCATGGTGACTAAATTAATTAATAAGCACATTTGTTTATTTATTTATTTACGTAAAACCCATCTGATTATTAGTTTATGATGAAATGCAGACATTTTATCTAGAATTTTGCATTTGGTAAAACTTTGTTTGGGTTGAACCAAGTCTTTTGTTGCTGTTCTGGCTGCTTGCACAGTGTAACATCTCCTTTGAAATAAGGAAGTCCTGTGATACCGAGATGTGTTTACAGGTTTGTTTTTCTCTATTTATTGAAAGCAGTTATAGTTTAAATTATATATCGGCCTTTTCTTTTCTTGCACTTATTAATCACCCCAACCCTAAATTCTTAGTTTTGAGTTATTAAATATAATGAGCATTGCCTGGAAATGAAACAGATTAGACTAGGATTTTATGCAGTGAATACATTTAAATTTCATGATAAATTTAATGTGCTTTATGACAGTTTTATTTCATTCCACCATTCTGGCACTTTGATGTTAACTAGAATTTGTTATCCAAATGGAGTCTCTTAAAATGACTATAAATAAAACTGTACTTTGGAATTGGGTGTGCCCCGTCTCTTTAAAGAGTTATTCTGTATTATATGAGTGAAGGCTTTTCATGACATGGAGGGTTCATATTCTTGTCGTGAATTGTGTTCCTCTGCTCTTCTTTGGCTGCACAAATGTCTTTACAGTTAGTGAAGCACAGAGTCGTCAAGTATAAGAAAGGACATTTAAGTATTTTTTTAAATCCAATTAGCCGGAGTCGATCTCCTGTAATTAACAGCAAGATGTTAATCCATTTCGAATGGTCTTGGCACTTCCAGAATAAGCACAAAATACTTGTGAAGCAAAATATTCAGTTGGTTAACTGCTATTGTACGATGCACATTTAGAAGCAGATATTATTTGGAAAGAAAAACAAACAAACACAATGAAAATTGTCATTGAAATACTGTTTAATTCCCATTCAAGACAAGGTCAGCAAATGAACATGCATGTGTTTTGTTCTATAGCTACATTATATAATACATAAATGCTTCTATCAATACAAAATATAAAAATATGTAGTACCTCATTTACATCATATGTACACTAATGTCATTAACTTAGTGAATTTATGTATATACATTTTATAGAATTAAATTAATATGCTAACTAGTTAAACCCAAATACGTTGCAAAAAGGCAGAATTTTACTGAACTTTACGGTGGCTGAACAGAATAAAAAACAACATATTGCTATTGTACATTTTCTTTGATTAAGTGTTGGCAGTTTTTAAGTTGTGCAAGAAAATGTTAGAAGAAAAACATATACAATTTGGAACAGTAAATGGTAAACATGCAAAACGTTTGTGCTGTCAACGGTTACGAAACTCAATGTAGACCTTACAATACTAATAGGGCTTGTTTCTGTGGTTGTTTTCTGCTTAGATTAAATATTAGTTTTATAGGATTCTTTACAAACAATCCCAAGATTGCAGGAGTGCAATTGTGCAAGTTAACATTCTCTCACTGGCTTAGTCTTGCACTTCAGTGTTAGGAAATGATGCAGTTCTTGCTTTTTCTCCGTTTGCGGGTGTGCAGCTGCCCTCGGCTCCCCAGAGTGGTGGAGCCAGCGAGGCCGGAAGAGCCGTACTTGTGCAGGAGTTCATCGCTGGTGAGATAGCGGAGCTGGACGGGCCTGGGAATGGGCTCTCCCAGGAAGTACCCTTCATCCTCCGACTCTGACGAGGAAGAGCAGGTGGAGCACCAGTCGTCGTCATCGTAGTCGTCAAAGTAAGGCCCCAGCCGATGGTTCATTGGGTTCTGAAGTGTCAAGTCGGATGTGGTCCTGGGACACTGCCTGAACGCTTCTCTTTTGTAACCGCTCCCGAATGAATCTCTCCCTCCTCTGGGGATCGCGAATTGGTCGTAGTCTTCCCGGATGTGCAGCTGTGGCCTGTCCCTCACTTGGGTGCGTCTCTCGGCCGCGAGGTGCAGTGCGTTCTCGGAGCGCGAACGACGGGACCTGCGAGAGCGGTGATGGTGGTGGTGGCGTCGGTGATTCTCGTCTTGTCCGTTCATGCGTCTTCGAGTCCTTTCACTCATGGGGGGCAGTCTGGTGTTGTTTGCACTGCTTGCCATGTTAACCGGGTCTTCGTCCTCAAAGGTAAATCCCTGTGGAAGCCTGGCTAAAGCAGGAGATTCCCTGTACTGCAAGGGGTACTTTAGTCTCTCAACAGGTGGCTCCATGTCCTGGTATGGCTGGACAGAGTTTAAGCTCCTTAGTGATTCAGTGCTCCTAAACTGGACTGAGGAGTTCAGAGTGCCCATGTTGCTCTTTTCCGATACATTCATGCCAGAATCTTTGCTTAAATCAGGCATCGAAAACCTGGACAAATGCTCCTGTCGTTTGGTGCCCCCATCTGCTGATGTTCCTAAACAATGAAGAGAGAATTCTATAAATATGTATATAAACAGAGCACTTTGGCAGGATTGTTAGGAATACTGATTTTATGTAAGGAATGTTAACAACACTTCTCTGAACCTTTTTTAACCTTGGGAACTACCATTTTCAAAATTGCAAGTTAACATTAGCATCTTAAGTTAATTGCTGATACATAAATTGTAAAACCACAGGGATTTTCACACTACAGGCACAATGAAAGCATTATCTGTATCATAAAACAGTTTGCTTTTGTACTTTATAGATATTATTCACGTAAAGTAGCTTCAAAAGAATACCTGGAAGATTCAACGCAGGAGCATGTACGAAATGCATATAATTTCTGCCTGCAAGTTATACATATCTAATTAAATGTTCCGAAATATCAATATCGATCTCGTTTAACATGTTCAGACTTTTACAATACTAACATTAAATGGATGATTTATGCATTGTCATGGAGCTGAAATAGCTTGGGTAATTAGTTACCTGAAAACAAAACAAAAGCAGCTAATTTTTTCTTCTCTGTCTTT
Source organism: Amia ocellicauda (assembly GCF_036373705.1). Classification (NCBI taxonomy): domain Eukaryota; kingdom Metazoa; phylum Chordata; class Actinopteri; order Amiiformes; family Amiidae; genus Amia; species Amia ocellicauda. Next base: position 6,977,277 of record NC_089852.1, read on the forward strand.
TGACATCACTTCTTTAAATAATCTGTATTGCCCTTGGGATATCAGTGTATGAATATTGAAAGCTATATAACAATGATGTCATTAAATATATATATATATATATATATATATATAATATAATTTATACAGGAAGTTGATCTTTCATATATTATAATGCACTAAAAATGAAATTACCTGTTGCATTGGACAGAGCCAGGGATTCCATTGATCCTCTTGGAGTTTGTTCCATCGGTGTAAGTTGCTCACTAAAGCTAAGTGCATTGATTGGATTCCTTGTCCGGCCCTGTTGGGGCCCAACTTCCAGGTCTCTCTCATACCTTTGGAGACTCACAGTTCTTTTCTCTGAAAAAGCACGCTTGGAAACATCACCAAAACTACTCTGTGTCTTCAGCTTTGGTGGAAAATAGCCATCTTTGCTCTCATGAATCCAGTTATCAGCATGTCCCTTCAGAGCTGAAGTGGAGGCCCTCTTTGAAGCATTGTGCTCCTTTGCCCATGCCTCTGGCTGATTCCCAGGACTCTGTACGGGGTTATAGGCCGTTCTCACGTTACACTGGCTGAGCAGTTGGAGAGGGCTGTGGGTTTGCTCGGCCTTGCCGTCATACTGGTAGAGCTCTTCCCTGCTCTTCCAAACATGCTGGTGATCCCTGCTCAAGCTGGGTGCCTGGCTGGAAAGACTGAGCAAATCCATTTGCAATGAAAGAGGGTCGATATCTGTTGAAAACCTGTTGGAAGTTGAAAGTAACTGCATTGATTTCCTGGCGTCAGATTTCCCATTATTCTTTCCTATTTTCGCACTGCGACGCGATTCCCGTGATCTTGCACTTTGGAAGGCGGAGTCGGAGGAGTCGGATCCGTTGGGATCTTCTCCTACGCTGCAGGACCGGGAGCAAAAGATCTGTCCTTGTTTGGGAAGAAATGGACGGCCCAACAGCGAGTTCTTACAGCGCGCGCAGCAGAAACAGGTTTCGGTGGCATGCCAGTGCTGACCATCGTAAGTCATCTGGCCTTGATCAATACCTGAAAAGCACATAAAACAAGGCCTGAAATTAGAGTGTGGATTAGAGAGGAGTCACTCTGCTGGATCAGTGAGGGGGGAGGCAGGGTGTTAGGGGAAAAAAACAAAAAAAAACAAAAAAAAAAAAACCTACTGTGCTGAGAAATAAAATTGCTGAAAGAACAGAATACATAATAAAAATACAATTGCAAAATATTGTCAGATAGGCTTTGACCTGCTTCAATTCTGAAATAATTAAGACGATACACTCTATTAAGTGTTTTCTTGTTCCAGAAAAAAAGTCCCTAACAGATAACATCTGGTTTAAAGCAGGTTTTTCTTATTGAAATACTTTCTGTATCCTGTGTAACAGATAATTGTGGCTTGAGTAGTCCTATCACTAATATGTTGTTGCAGGGAATGAGAATATTTCGTTTCTTTGAAGCATTGCAATCTCAAGGAATATTTTATGTGACCAGTTACCTTGAATTAATGTCAGCCATTAATTTATTTTGGTTAGACCTCTTGATCTTTTCTGTTTAATTGTATATAAACTCTTAACATTAAAATTAAACGAGATGGCAATGACAACATCATTACTGTATATATTCTCATATCTAGAGTATGATAGAGTATCTGTAAGGTCAACCTAATCTTTCTATTTTAAGTTGAGACATGCAGTGTAAGAATATTTCCTTTCTAGCACTTAGTTTCAAACTCACATATCCTGCATATTGTGTATAAACAAACATGTGAGAAGTCCTTACCTATGTGTTCACCACACGAGTCACAGTACTCTGCGTACAAAGACTCAAAGCAATTGCAGCAGTATGGCCTTCCCTCTTTCATAATGTACCGCTGGCCGCCCAGAACAGTCTCACATTCAAAACAGCAGAAATGCTTCATGTGCCAATGTCTTCCTTCTGCTTCCGTGCACTCATCCGCGAAAATGATCTAAAACATGAAGAATGCACCATTTCTTGTTGGATTATATATCACTGTACCAGTGCAGTAATGGAACATTTACCATATAATGGGAAGCGACAAAAACCAGTTCAGAGGGCCAACAAAATTATTCAGCCCAGTACTTAGATTCATACGGTATCCCACAGTGCTACTGCAAATATATGACTGGGTAATTAGTTACAAGGACATTTTAAAACAAAATCTGTTGGAAGGAGGTGATTATTTTCTACATGTATTATTTATTCATTATTTCTTAGCAGTTAATACATTCCTGTCTCCATATTTAATGCATGTATGTATACAGTGTGATAGATGGATTGGAGTTGTTACTGTGATTTCAGAATTTCACTGACAAATCATATTTTAATGATTACACAATATGTTTCCTGTCACAGGATTATTAATATAGTAGTAAGTACCACCCGAGATTGTAAGTCATTATCGATCACTGGAATCTTTAAAGGTTATAATTATAATGTAAAAATCATAACAAAGAAAGGATTAAGTTTATCTTGCACCAATTTTTTTAAACTAGGTCATAGCTAATTTCTAATCCTGTCACTGCACACAATGAAACACTTTTAAAAGATGGCCCTGAAGAAGCTGTTCTTTTTGCAAGGCAGGAGATTCCTCCTAGGAGCATTGCCTCATTTATCACGTCAAGTCCTTACCTCGTCACAAGCTGCACATCTGGGTTTGAGGCGCTCAGCATGGTGCCTGCCACAGTATATCTTCCCATCTTGATAGAAATAAATTAGATCTACCAGGAGCTCGTCACATATGCTGCATACAAAACAGTGAGGATGCCAGCAGACGCCATGGCCCGCGCGTGAGGCAAAGACTGCGATATCTCCTCCATTAATCTGCCCACCACACTGATTCAAGACAAGAAGAACAAAACATACATTTCCCAGTGTAGGCTTGTAATACCAAAATACAACCTAAATCAGCTTAAGAGTTGTATACTTAATTGCACACCATATTTAGTAGATTGGACTTCTTACATATACTAGGAATTATCATAGAAGTAACTTAGAAGTAGATCTCACTCTCTGGTGTGGGGTATTGCTTGTTTATAGCAATTAAGTATCATACAGCTTTATAAAAAATACGGTACTCATCTTGGTTTGCCCAGGATGCATTAAACTGAAATGTTTTTTTTTTTATCAAAAGGGAAAACCTATAGAATTGAGTGCATAAAAAAAGGCACAGACCAAATCAAAGCACCTGCTTATCACAGATTACCTTTCAATACATGATGTCAGGTTTCTTTAAAAGAAGAATAAACAAGCCTCTGACAAAAATAAAACAAGCAGCTATTTGCTACAGGTTTGTGATTTGCAGGTAGGTCAAGGTTTTGGTCTCGACATTAATCAGAATTATTTCTTAGTATAAAAGAAAAAGGAAAAAAAGTCTGGTACATCTCTTTTCTGACCAGGCTTACACATAATTTAAAGAGTGCTACTAACAGTCAGAGATAAAGGGATTTACTGTAAAATCCATTGATATTAAGAAGAAAGCAGCAGGTGCCAGTAAAACCAAAACTGTACACATCTGTTCCTAAAACATCTGGTCCAGCATCATAAAAGGAATATAGCAGAGATCAATTGCCAGTAAAACTAATCCTGCTTACAAAAGACATATAATTTACTTGTCACTCAGAAGACATGAGCTTATCAAAGCAGCGTTCTGTATTACCAGGAAGAGTGACTAAAACTGCCCAGAAAAATGCTTCAGCTATTACATGCAGTTTTGCATGCTTTTAAACCTCAACAGTGAAGTGCCTATAAACAGCTCATACATAGTCATAAGAAACACAAAAGAATACATATTACAATTTCTACATACATTTAAAATTCTAATTTATGGTTACAATAATTGTCTTAGACACAAGTGTTGGTTTAAGACTATAATTATTAATGCTTTTCTGTTTGTTTAACTTGTGTGCTATAATACAATTCTAGCCCGCGGGTTATGTATTTCAGCTGTATATTTTACAAAGCCACATTACTTTTAAACAGTGTGAGACTTCAGCAACAAGAGACGTGCCACAATGCTCGACAGAAATTGATTCATTTTCAGCTGAAGGCTCTACGGTTTCAGATGGTTTTAACTAACACCTAAAGGATTACCTGTTCACAGATCGCGCCAGTCATTGTCACAGGAAAAGGTCTCACATTGCCCCGTCCCAGATTCTCCCTTTTCCTCTGATTGCTGAAGAGTTTCAGCTCCCTTTTCTCTTCGTCATCCAAAGTGTTACAATACCGGACCTAAAACAAAACAAAATAAAATAACATAGGAAATTACTATTTTTAATACTACAGTGAAACTCACAATTGTCTATGACAGTGTTAGAAAGTAGTATGTATTAAAGTGTGCTTTTGATGCCATTTCAATATTATTTGTACAGGAAATATACATATAATATACATGCACACAAGAATATAATTTTATTGAGTCTGCCTTTCTCTCGTGTTTGCTTTCAGAACAAGGCAATGCCGTTTCCCTTGCAGGTAATAAAAGAACGGGGTCCTGGTAATAGGGAACACTTGCCTCATTGTCGTGTGGAGGCAACTGATGAAGAAGCTGTTTGATTCTGTACTTTTCTCCAGGGCTGTTAACATAGGGCACCTTGTCCTCAGGAAGGCAGCTGTAATACTGGTGCACCTGGAGGGTAATCAGGGTTGGGTTTAACCACAAAGGTCTGCTGGTGCTAAAAGACACCAACATAGTGTAGCATTTCACTATCAACTTTTACATCAATACCAAGGAAAAACAGAATAAATTGCTTCTTTCTTTCCTACTCGACATCAATTGGCAGAACACTTACCCACAATACCATTACCTGCTGACATTACATGTTGTTTCTCATTGGCTTTTCTAAAATAGTTTTAATTTAAAACCTTCCTTTAGTTACATCATTATAATTAATCCACTGAATTCACTGGTAAGCTTAGATCTTTAACACTGCCTTAAATAAATATTATATTTATATATACATGCACACACAATAGATGTGTGTGAGAAAATAGGGTAAGTTTCCAAATACCATTCCTGAAGCCACCGAATACATTTCTTAAGGCGTGAAATAATCCCTTTAATGGGCCGACACTGTTTGTGCCAGTGCTGAAACAAGGCAGTAGTTGTTGCCAGGCAGTGATGTTTATGTATTTAAATGGCAAAGAGAGAAAGCCAACCGTACTGGAATACATGTAGGAGGGGCAGACAGGATCAAACTACAGGAATTAATATATATGAGTTTAGGGTGTATAAAATATTGGCCTCTTAATTGCTGTTATGTATTTTATGCTAACACAGTATTTTCCTTTAAAATGTGTTTCATGCTCCTCTGCAGTATTCAAAGCATCCAAAATAAAATATGTCATTGCTTTATAAAGCTCACAACTTTTTACATGAAATTCAAGAATTTGTTAATGCAAGTCTGTGAATTGTCAAATGTCTGTTATATTTCAGAATGTTTCTCTTCAATAGTAATTAAAATAGACTTTTAAATACTTGGTTCGAAGCTACATTTTCTTGCAGAGAATACAGAAACTTAGGAAAATATACATATATAGGGAACACGTATGCAGAGCAGAACCTTCAGTGCAGATGCAAATCTTTTAAGGCTCTGAGTTTTCTTTCATATAGATAACAAAAATAAAATACATTGAAACAACACATCACAAAGCACACTATAGAGGGTTTGTGTAGACAAAGCATGTAATTTCTATCATGCTCAGAGTTTAAATAAAGATTTTCATAGGATCTTAAGTTTTGGTTTCCTTGCAAGATTGCTTTGGTTATTCCATGAGGGGAAGTAGGAAAAATGGGGAGAACATAATCCAAAACTCTTCAACACATTTTTAAATATTTCAGAAACCACAGACTGTGATCAACCTCCAACACTGCAACTTTTGTCAAAGCTATGTGGACCGTTGTCCTAATAGGCCTGCAGAACTGCACAGTGTTTGGGCAGTCTGACAAATATAACAATTGTTTAAAATAACTTTGCATAGGGTCTGCAAAATGAATAAGAACAGGCAGCAGGCTTAGAATATAGGCCTTAGACATTAATGGTATCAGGAGCCACGCCAAAATACAAATGCTTTAGATCTTCTGTCTATTATTCAGCAGTTACGATGTTAAAGAATGTATATTTTGAATAGAAACAGATGAAGTGTCCCACCCAGCTGAGTGTCCCAAGGTGGGCAGGAAAGGGATGCTGGCCTGCTCTGAAATAGACAAGATTTTCCACTGCCTGTTCCATACTGAAAGAACACTAGAAACCTGATAGGAAGTAGAGGTTTGGCTAAACGAGATAGTAAGTACTTGCATCTGTTACAGTGAGAGCAACATCATTTGGTATTCTTTGTGATTATTTTCACAGCAAAAAAGCAACAAAAAAAAGAACAAAAATATGCCTTTTAACAACTTGCACACAATTTATTGCATTTCATTATAGAAATCTGGAACCAATTTCAACTAAACTTAGCTATAAAATTACATCGGCTTTTAAATGTCATTTTATAATATATAGATGGTAGAATAAAAAAAAAGTAAATAATAAAATGAAAATAAGCTCACACGGTCATTATGAAAATGAAGTGCAATTTCAGGTTAGCCCTGTCTAAAATGATTTAGAATTAATGGCTGCTCGGTCGCACATATAAAATTTACTTTGCATAGCCTAGCAGATTGCCACACAATGCTTTTAATTGACTGTGACTTTCAACTAATGGCTATTTTGACAGTCTCTCCAACAAAGATCTCTGGGGTGAATGATTTTAATCACTAAATTGCATTTCTAACACTTTCTGTTATTTACAGATTTGTGACCCTACACATTTTTAATTGAAGGAGTTGTTCCATAAATTAAGAGTGTCTGTAAGTCTCTGGAGTATAATCCAGGAAAAAAAATACAGTTAGTACAGTGTCAAACAAAGCACTGTTTTTAAATTATACTTGGATGGGATACAAATTTAAATAAGGCCATTTCGTATTTTATTTCCATAGTATGCAAGGAAAAAGCTAAACTAAATTTTAGCTGTTGAGTTATTTTATTACAATACTAATAAGATATTTCCTCATATTCGGGATATGGCAGTTCATTGTACAATTTATAATAGCTGTGTAAAAACGGGTTTTAGTCCCTGAATGTGTCCTATGCTCAGCACTGCAGTCCCCTGAATAAGTAATTAAACCTCCATATGACCTCTGAAGGAAGCCTACATCTTGCATGCACCACAGAGGATGTCCATGAAGTCGATTATATATTGACCTGCTCATTTACTTGGTAATGAAACTCAACATTCAGTTAATTAACAAACCAAAGCACACATCCATAAATACATGAATTGCCATTTAAAGTGATATTCAAAGAATTGAAATTGAAACAAATATTGAAAATGGATCTTCTTGAAGCGAATTAATATGTACTTATTAATATAATTACATAATCCAATTGCAAAGGCATACACAGCACTTTCTCTTCTGAACAGCAAGTACAGTGAAATGTGTCTCTCAGAACCAAAACTAGCCTTTAGTATCTTAAAAGTGTACATCCTCTGAAAAAAAGTTAATATTCTGAGGGGAATCAATGTGTACATATTCACAAGCCCATTTAATCTGAAACAGGCTTCTAGTTAATTAAAAAAACAGGTACCTGTTCTGGTTTTAGCCCTGGGGGAACCCAGGCGTACTCCTCCAGGGCACAGCCAGAGTCGTCGTCGGACGTGGAGTTCCTCTGGAAGTCGTACATCAGTTTATTCACCGTCTTCTCCATTTCTAAAGGCATCACTGCCACAACATGCTCCTCCCGCGGGCACTTACAGTGAAGGCAAATCTTCCTGTGGAGAGCGAGAGACCCATTTTTGAGTTTAATGTTCTTAGAGAAACTATTTAGGTGAATTTGTCCAATCAGCGGCACCGAGACACAGAACTATAAACACATTCTTTGGCAGCGTGCCGTTGGCAGGAGCCCAATGCATCCAAGGCAGTTTTTTTTTTTTTAAATCCAGCGTGTGTGTCTTTTGCGGGATATAACCCCTACATGTTATGACAGCCTTAAAGGGTCAGAGGCCAAACAGGATTGTTAAAACTGCAGGAATCAAGGCTTTTCTCACTTCTCTGCTAGCAGCAGTATCCAGCAGATATACTAACCACCACCCCCATTAAAAACAATCCGTTGACATAGCAAAAAATACAGAATGGTTTGGATTGTTTCTTTCATTTGCATGCAAGTGATGACATTGGTGGCCAACAACAAGTTCAGACTTAGTTATAAAAATCACTATTTAGAAACACTGAATAAAACATATCGTTCTATGTATGGCTGACATGTTGGAGCTTAACATAACAAAGCAAACAAAGTGCAACAGAATGATGTATTTGTTTAAAATGAGCACTTAAATGTGTGCACATTTGCCACATGACTACACCCATTCGTAGATTGAAAGTGTTTATATGCCAGATTACACCATAATGTAAACAAGAAAACATTATTAAAGTTTAAATGCTCCAGTCCTCTCTTTAACAATACTTGTGCTGTCTGTGTTCACAACTAGTGTCTGTGTTCTACAGTCTAAAAGCCTAACTTAGTTAAGGCATGGACTTCTGCCAGATTTTCCTATTTCCTGCTATTCGTCAGATCAAAAATACAAATACAATCCAAAAAGACAGTCTGCATCTGGTTTGCATCCATCCAGTGAAGACGACTCGTTCAAGAACAACACTGCGCCCGTAACCAGAAAGAGAAGGGATCGAGCTAGTTTGAAGCGCTACTGTTATGCAAAGTCGAGCACTGAGAAAACAAATCGTCCAGGCTTCAAAATTCATTATTTTTTCAACTGCATCACAAGGTACAGAGAATCCTTATAAACATTATGAATGTCAAGGCAAGAACATTTTCCCTTTTGCACTTAAACTGCATAATTTAAAACAAAGTCAAAGTTGTATGAATCTCATTTGTTAAACAATTATTGCACATACAAGATAACTATGCTTGGAAAGAATTAAAATATAATTAAAACTTGGGAAACCTATAGAGTAAATTGTGCTTTATCATTTTAATGTGCAGGAAGCAAATCACATTTGATTGGATCCGTTTATCTTTACAAATAGTGTCAATCAAGTTAATGCAAAAATCTAACAAGCAGCAGTTTGGCTTTGAGAACAATGCATTACTGTCATACTGAATACACTGCTTTTAATTAATATGATCAGTGCAGAATGCCACTAAGTTAATACAACTAGTACTGGCAGTCTAGAGATTAGCAGGGTATGCGTCACATGACTCATAAATTTAGACATGCACGATAGAGCAAGAATTATTAAACTGCATTGTATTTTCCAGCTATATGATAAGACATCTCTAAACAGACAACTATAAGAAATGTGGCTTATGGACAAAACAATCAGCAGGAAGTCCCAGTCTTTTTCATGATGAGCTAATCAAGGCGTCACCACAGCAGTGTGACACACCTGCGTCACTATAGCCTGGAGCACGACTATGGTCTCATTAATGCAGTGTTAGGCACTGTTAGCAATGTATCCGTAATTGAAGGATATGATATCATTTTATTGACTTTTTGAAGCAAGCCTGTAATGCATTTATTTGGTGTATGGTATATTCGGGGGGAGGAACATACAACAACACAATTATCTGACAATAATAGGAATCTGTGTTGACATCCTAAAATATGTAGAATTATTTTCTCTCGAGTTGGGTCAATTCTGCCTTAAACAATAAGCGTTGGCAATAAGCTTTGTTTAAAAAGGCAAGAAGCTGCAGGTTTTTTTTAAACCTTTTTATATATATTTATATACACACACACTACACCCATAGTTTAAAATATTAAGGCTTAAACCATTTCCTTCGAAACTAAGAAACATTGAGTTGATCCAGATGTAAAACAAGGTCATTTGAAAGCCAAATGTTAATTCATTTCAGAAAGGCACAACCCCACATGACAGGGAGAGAACTGGACAATAAAAAAAGACATCCACTAGAATGGGTCCACAACCATCAAAGTCTATTTTTAAATATATACCTAGCGATTTCAATAATGATTAGAAAAGCAAAACAGCGTAACTAGAAAGTGCAATGTTTAAATTGGCCTTTATCCTCCCAAGCAAGATGAAAGTCAGAACCTAAAAGTGATCCTCTTTGAAAGCATCAGGAATGACAGTAATCCTCTGTGTCCATTATGTAAGAACATAACCATTCAGGACAGTGCGTTAATCATCAAATGTGCTTCCAAATGATCAGGAACACAGAGCAGATCTAATGCTCGACACACTCAAATCGATTTGTAAAATACTCCATTTTACTTTTCACTCCCCAGAAAGCAGACTGCAAACCACTTCAACTGGCCAAGTTCACCATAGCCCTAAATACTGGACCGTGCAACATGTGGCATTATCCTAAAAATGCAGGCATGTTTTTCCAGCCCTCGGTGTGGTTTGATGTGGTTTCAAAAATCATACCAGCCTATTTGAAACGGCTTACAGATTCATTGTAGCTTTTCCATAGCATCATTCCGGATGGATTAAACAACATCATTAAATGGCATTTCTGTGTAGGAGAGCTCAGAACAGCTGGTTGTTAACAGCAGCCAATTTTTTTTTCCCCTTTCTTTCCCCTCTCTCAGACACTGGATCGACAGATCATTCTTTACAGCTCTCAGCTAGAGGGAGTTGAACCAACAAAAAATAATGTTTATTCAGGGTTTCATCATACATTCATAAGATTAAAAACATTTCAGTTAAAGCTACAATGTTGTGGGAGACTACTAAAAATCCTAAATTATAGAGAATATAAAGAAAAAGAAACAGACTTTCTCCTTCATGGATCAGAAGATTAACCATTAGATGTAACTAAATGAAGCATTTATAATTCGCTCATTGGACTCTGACTAGCTGGAACATGTCCTCTTTCACTGTAAATGCGTACACTGTACAATTATTAGCACCCAATTACAGTGCAATAATCTAGTATGTTCCTTCTGTACAAGATAATATTTACACCTGCTATCATCAATCATAATCCTGCAATTCTCCAGTTCATATGCACCTGCGCAGAATGCCTATAAGCAGAACACGTTTCAGAAAAAACCCACAGACAAATCTACTGCTGACAATGTTAATAAATACCTAATCTTTTCATCTGGATTCAATAAAAGCGCTGCTTTAGCAATTAATTCAGCAGCAGAATATCAGACATGCATTCTCCGCATCAGGTTTAAACATCCTATCTGTTTACATTTAATAAGAAGGATTTGAGTGTATACATATTTATATTGCATGTAACTCATAAGGGGATTTTCAGCATGAATACTGTTGCTTGTATTACAAGCTTTATTTCATATTCACTGTGCATGTTTACCTTAAACCTTAGTAACAGTGGCCCATTCTATTAACAGCACAATTTGCTCAATGGAGAATGTATATCTTGTTGTCTTGGTTTGGCCTTGTGTTTAAAGTTTCAGGTAGTATAATTACAGTATTCATAGCCATGAATGACATGCTGTCTTTTGGGACTGGCTTTAAAAACCCATCTGTGAAAGCAATCAGTAAGCTTGCTGTTTGTATTTTCTGACATAAAAATAGTGGGAAGTGCCTAGGGCAAAACTAGACTTGACATCTATTGTCTTCTATAATGATGTATAAATTGTGACTGGCAAAAATGTTAATTGGAAAACCAAATAGTCTCAAAAGAACCCTTTATATGAACTAGCTGCTTTAAGCAAAATTATTTCAATTAGCTTTAATTTATTTATTTGTTTATTTTTTCATATTAAGAATATGGATCAAGGTTTAGTTTGTATAAAATGGAAATACTGTTTTTTTTCCCCGGAAGAGTAATATCTTTCTTAATGGGTCTTTCCCAGGCATAGGGCTAGGGTTTGCTGAAGTCACATTATTGTGTTCAAATGCTAATCCAGGATGACCCATCCTGGTTCAATCAATCCTTGGGACAGCTAAGCCATCCTGACTACAAAACAAAGACTAATCCAATTGAAACGTTTACAAGAGCACAGGTCATGTCCATATCTGAAATGGCAGCATAAAACAAAACTACCCTTGTTATCATTGTTAAAAGGGGACAAAATAAGGTAATGCAAATAGCACTTTGTGGGAAGAAAAATAAAGCTGAGGTGGCAGCTATCTGTGAGCATTAGCACCCACAAAATTAGAAAACAACCTGGAGATAATGACAGTTTTGTAACCAACAACAAGAAAATGGCTGTCCCCATTACCAGAAAACCCCACAGAAACATTTATTTAAAAAGTTTGGTAACAGTATCTTGAAATGGTGAAATACCAATTTACAGGGGAGAGAGAGAAAATAGAAAAAACAAATAAGAGATTCTGCAACAGGATTGTGCATTTCTTTAGAAATGGATGTAACCTAAATAAATCAAAATGGAATATAACTGAATATATATATATATATATATATATATATATATATATATATATATATAGGGTCTGAGGGAAGATTTCCAAATGGCAGATCATTCTTTAAACCCAGTACCCTACACCATATCCACCATATATCTATATATTAGATCTCAAGCCATACATGTTCTTTTCATTTTAAGCATTTCTATTGGTTTGCAATCTGCAGAAATAATGCAGGAATAAGTCAAGAAATGCCTCTCAGTGTTAATGCAAAAATCTAATCTATTTAACCCTCTGAAGAAAAAAAAAAAGAAAAGAAAAGGAGAAATGGAAGTCAAGATAGTCAAATGTTTTCTTACCTTCCAGAAGATGGGTATTAAACTAAGTGGTAGCCCGTTTCCAATCTTGCTTTGAGTTTTTAAATAGCAGCACTCATTGCAATCGGCTTCACACTGCATATGTACCAGGGAAATGTAATAAAACATCCCACTCACACTCCTTGCTGTGTGACACTGCAAGCTGTTTCTATACGGACTAAGCAGCGAGCCTTTGTGAAAGCCCCTCAGTAAACACATACATCAAACTTGCAGATTCCTGGAAGCAATCCTGCAGTGAAAGGATCCCCGGTCTTTCAAGCAGTGTCCTTGCACTGGAGTTTTGGAAATATAAATTGTCTCCCTTTACAATTTGGGCTTTGTTCCTCTTTCCTCTCTAAGAAAACAAAATCTCTCATCTTCTTCCTTCGCAGCAGTCCAAATGAATCCAACAGACTCGGCTCGCAGGGTTTATTAAATGATGCTCACAGGCAGGAAAGCCGGCATATGTTTAACTTGATCTCCAAGGTCTCCCTAGCACAAGACATTTGAAAGGAACTATGCAGCTCTGCTTCGATAATAATTGCCAGCCCAGTCACTGAGCAGCAAGGCTTGCTGTTGCAGTCTACACACCTCCTGCATGCTAATGAGGCCAGTGATGTCAGCAAGTCAATGTCCTTACATCAGTATAATTAGCGGTATGAATGACTGGTATTTTAGATTCATTTGCATGTAAATCAGGCAATTTCCCTCAAATCAACAGCCCGAGGGCCAGTTGCACTTTACTCAAAGCTGCAGGATCTATCAAAGCAAATGCATCCTGCTACAGAATGGACAAAACACTGCCAGCAATGCCTCTGAACCTTTAATCATTAAACCCCCCCAGATTATGGCTTAGAACCAATAATTAACCACCAGTAGTGCTGTGCTTAAATGCTTAGAATTGTCGTCCTAATTCTGAGTCGAACGTTGCATTCTTTTTAAAGGGTATGTTTTCATTTATGTGAATACTATTTTTAAATGACCTTAATCACCATGTGGCTTTCATTTGTTTGAGGTCCCCCAACTGCAGTCCTTCACACTTGAAATAGGATTGAACACGGCATTTAGTACTCGACAGGAAAAATAACACAAACACAACAAAACAGACAGAACTAATGTAATATTTTCCAATTGATTGTCTTCTAGGTATTATGCATTTTATCTCATAGCTCACTTTAGCTCATGGCTAACTGAATGAGATCTCTTAATAAGCAGGTCTTGAACTTTCTCTCACTTTAGGCATTATCCAATATGCTTGGTGCTTAACTGGCAATTGTGTTCCATTTCATTGGTTTTCTTGATAGGAAAACTATAGCCCAAAGCATAAGCCTTGGTAATATAATTCTGTATTAAAATAATATAATAATTGGAGTGCTTCTGATCTCTAGCTAAATATTGTAAATAGTAAGTCGTTTTTTTTTTTTTTGTTTGTTTTTTTAAAGATTTTAAATACATTTACTGGAAAAATAAAATGTATTCCTTGATCTATTAATTAAATATACATTGTACTGTTTTTCTATATTCAATTGGAAAGTCAAAATAATATTAAACTGATTCCATAATGGTGTAGATTCCATCCAATATGTATAATTGTCATGGCTAATTTAGCTATTTGAAAGTAAAAGGTATCTAAAGCACAGCATGTCAGTATTACCATTAACAGTAAATTGACTGAAATATGGTTTATTTTATCTTGAAATTAATATTAATGGATTCCCTTTCCTCTACAACTGAAGCAAAATAAGTTATTATATCTTTGCTACATCCTAACCTTGTAAACTATGACCAGCAGTGAGTTTACTTAAATTTGCTATGTGAGCTTATTTAATGAATAATGAATCTGGAATGTTGAACAAATATATACTACTCAGACTTATTTATTTATTTTTTGTTGCATTTATAAGAGCTATGTGAAACAACCCCCTCAAAATAATTCCACCGTGGATATCTGATTAAAAGGTTTGTTTAAAGACTAAACACAACCTGGAAGTGAGTTCCACAGAACAAAAAACAAATCCGCAGTTATTTTAAGTACTGTATATGGGAAACAAAGTGAATCTTACATTTGTTTATAACTCCCTATGAAACTGGATGAGTAAAGTGGAAAATACTTATGGCTGATAATGTATACAAATAAGACAGTAATGCGGGTTTGTTTTCCTTATAACTCTACTCAAAGTAAACATGTTTTTACCATTATTACAATCAGATTATTAGTAACCTTATTATGTAGCTACATTGCTGCAACAGCCCATAGTACAATATGAACCCACAGACTGCAGAATAACACTGCCTTTCCATTATGTGCATTTGTCAATGTCGCCTGCTGGACTTCACCTGTTTATTTCTTGTTCTTGGCTGTCTGACTGAATGCCAGGATATGAAAAACACTATCTTGAGCCATTTCTGGTTTACACATTTAAATTATACCAAAATCCTTTACAATTACACCAGTATCAATTACCTTTTCTTCTGAACTTTAAAAAGTATAACTATAAGTGACAGCTCACCACTCCTCTGAGCCACAGAATCATTCCTTGGTCAATGAAAGGGCTCCACCACACTTTTATATGGCATCCACTTCAATCAGTAAAAGCTATAATTCAGTGCTGGCTACATGATATTATAATGCACCAAATAACTTTGCTTTTAAATACATGGTTTATTTATAAAACAATAAAAACTACAACAAAAAATAGATGTATTTCCACCTGTGACACACTTCTAGGTAGCAATGTTTTCTACAGGCATATAATATCATATGAAACGATAGTTTGTAATTAAAACTATTTTTATCCAACTACAAATTACTCCTTATGAAGGGTGGCACACACACACACACATATATATATATATATAAAGAGAAATAAAAAATAAAGAAACCGTTTCCCAAAATATGACTGATGCACTGGGTGGATTTCAACCTCATGAAAGCATAACCCCTCTGATAAGGAGCACATTCACTGAATTCCCCAGAACGCCCCCCACCCCACAAACACACACAGTACAGTACTCTTTCATGTGGAAAACATTCATGATAATCTGTCTAAATCAAGAAAAGGAGGGTCAAATCTCAGTTCAACAGCTGATTACTTGGGTCTTTCTCATGGTTCAGTCCCCGAAGATAACCGAATGCCTATCTAAGATTAGGCAGCCCTTGCGTCATGCTATTGGTACCTATTTCCTTTCACTCCCAGCAGGTTTCCTGTTGTAAAACCAAAAAAGGGGATGGGTTGGGGGGCATAATTTCCTAGGTTCTGCACTACACGGTTTACAAGCTTGATGTTTAAAAGGCTTGTTTGTTTGGTGCTGCTTTATTCTGGGTAAAGAAATATTGGGAGCCTACCTCATTTAAGCTTATTTAAGTTTATACAAAATAGAGGCTCTGGTTAAAATCGTATTGCTGTTTGCTGTCTCCACTCTACCTATTATAAAACAACACAAATAAACGTATTTCATAATAAAATAATTTATTTATTCTTCCATTACGTACGGTGGAGGAGGTGAGAGAGGGAGAAAGCACAGTGTCATATCTGCAATGACCTTGGAGTGCGACTCCTCAGAGACCGTCTATTTCTGCCCCTGCTGGCCCACTTAGACAATGGTTCATCTGAAAACTGTTGTAAAGACATTTTTTTAGAACATCTCCTTCTAGATAGAAATCATCTCAAGGGCTCCCTAACACATTTTTGACCTACTTTCATAAACCATTTGGCTCAGCACTATATATTGTTTATTTTGATAGTTAAAATTGGGTCAAGGTATTATTTAAGTTAGATTTGTTTCTTGCAAATCAGCAATACACTGATACAATATTCACAAAGGAAGAATGAATACTTGGAAAACACATGCTAACAATGAAGGCTGAACCTGAATGTCTCAAAGGAAAATATAGCGAAAGCCAGCCAGGGTTGTTACATAAACACACAATATATTTAAAACAAGATTCTTGGGGGGGGGGATTTAAAAAGAAGCAGTTATAAATTCATTCAAATTGCTACATTGTTATTCAACTGACAAACAAGATAAATCCATCCTATTTAAGCTCATACATAATCCCCTTTAATTGAAACACAATAGAAATCAGAGCTATTTTGTTGGAGTTGTGCGGTTGCTTTTTTAGATGCATGTGCTTCAGATTTGAACAGACACGTTTGCTCTGCATAACAGTGCTGTGAAAAATATTGTTTCACCTCTAACTGAAGTTAAAGTGTGGTATTTTTCCAGCTGAACTCACCATCATCCCGACTCATAAAATCAATAAGAGAATTGCTGCAGGTGTCAATACTTTTCTCATTTAAGTGGAATAAATGACTTGTGCTCTGCAAGATGGCCGTGCCTTGCAACAGTCCTTTTCAATGAGAGACGATTTTCAAGGTCACTGTCGTGTTGAGCTTTTCTCGAATGTTTTACACCTATTTCTCGCTCTTTCCTTGCTAAACACAGCTGATAAACATTTTCAGATTATTACACTTGGGAAAGTACTGAATCCTTAGGAGGTAGGAGAAGGTATTTGTTGCTGTTTTTTTCAATTGATCAGTATGCTCTATACTAGATGACACAGTAAATCTATTGTTGTAGCTCAAGGGAAAATTATGTCAAAAGGGTGCATGGTAAATGTACTGAAATGTATTTTGCCATGCGTTCTACCACCAAAATATTATAAGGCAAATTTACTTATGGAACTCATTGACCATTACCATTATTATTATATTACATAATCCACATTAATATTTATATTAAAAAGGGCAGTGGAAGTTGCATATATCATATAGATTTTATAACGCTTCTCTTGAAATTAGGTCCTTTGGCTCTTCTATGAACACTCTGTAATGGTTTGAAACTAGCCATCCAAACTTTTAGTTAAATAAACTCGGCTCAAGTATTTCTTGTTTAAATATTTGCTTTGGGAAGGCTCCACAAACGAGAGTGTATGCATTCAACCCCTTAAAAGCCTATATGGGTTCTATGGATCTTCCTGTATAACAACCTGGCATGCATTTTCCCAATTTTTCTTTAAGATGTCTTATGCATGTGATTTAAAGTTCCTTATCTAAACTTGTTTTCATAAATCAAGTTTATAACATACTCTAAACATCTGTTTGGGGGAAGAGACAGCATTGATAAACTCCCACAAGAAACCTGTGAACATATATTTATTTTCTTACTCTGATCATACACTACAATAAAACAAAATTTCCCCCTGAAGGATTACATATGGCTAGCTCGTTTAAATATAAATACAACCCAAACACTAATATTTGTATTACTGTTTATTTTAAATGACTATTTATATAAGTGTTATGTATGTGTATCATTATTGATTGTTTTTAAGACTATACTGCTTTATGTTTATTAGAATTGCCTATGAATTTATACAGTTTTATATCTGCCTAATCCCCAAGTTATTTTGGTCAGTAGCAGACTGTAAAAGTACTGTCTTGTTTAGCCACTGCTCAAGAAAATTGTAATACATGTACTTGTGTTAACAAATTACAATGTGAATTTCCAATACTACCAGCAGCTCCAACCATTTTTCCACTTCCGTTCCTTCTGTGGAAACAGGCTTGGCATACACTGAGACATATTAAATAGCATCTTTGTGCACTGTCATATTCTGTAACCTTGTAGTAATCATTAAAGCCATTTTGAGTGTTTACCCCAGTAGTTTACAGTATATGCTTCCTTTTACTCATGGGACAATACAAATTAGTGTGCTTCTATTTGTATGTCACCAAATCAAAGATACAAAATTGGAATTGCTTTAATCTTTATGGGGAAATTAATAAAATGAGACTGATTATAAACAGCATTTTTTTAAGTTTCATTTCTGTTGCCAGAAGTGGACATTGCAATATAAGCATCAATAGAATAGGTCTTGTTTTTCAAGCTAAAGAGTATTTAAAGATGATTGAACTCAGTGTGACTGCCTTAACCATATTAAGATACCCACAAGCCCCACTTAGATACATTTCAACGGAATAATTATCTAATTAAAGTGTTCTTCAAAATGGCTACAACACAATCCTTTTCTTTTCTATTCTACACAACGTGAAAACTGAAAGAAACAGCAACTGCCATCTTATAGCTTCACAGAGGAAAATAAACTCTCTGCACTCTCCAGTGAAGTTTAGACTGTTATTTTAAACAGTTTATTTGATCATAAACAGACCACAGATGATTAAAGCAAAATAAGTAAATAAATGAAAAGCACATGACCCCAAGCAGTTTGCTTTGTGGAAATACAATTGAGTGAATTTATGATAATAGCAGACAACAAGGAAAAGGAAGAAATAAAAAAAAACAGTTAAAAAACAGACTGATGATGTCTAATAAAAATGCCTTGGCTTAGCATCTCTGAGTCAGAAAAGTTGGGAGTTCAATTTCACTGAAATTTCTCAGATGCAAATTTGTTAACAAATAGTTACAGTTTGGATTATTCTTGGTATTCCTGGTACCAAGAGTTTGTTCACTGATTGTCACTGAAAGCTCTACTTCAGATTTCTGGTGTTAATCAAGCAGTATTTAATGAGCTGCTAAGAGTTAAGAATAAAACAGCTTTTTGTGTCTTTATACCATGGGATAATGTCAGTGAAGACGGAGTAAACGGGGCCCATTCACCATGCTCACCCCTCAGTAGCAGCATCAATTGATGGGAGGAACAGAAATGGCAAAAGAGACTCTCTCAAGCAAATTAAAGCCAGCCGAGAGCTCCGAAGTGTGTCCAGTATTATGGCATACAATGGACTAGTTTAAGTGTTGCCTTTCACCAAGTCCTTTAACAGCATCCAAGATACTTTTACTTTCTGTAGAAGTATAGTCCACACAAATTGAACATCCAGGATGCAATATCAATGATTTGAGATTAAATGTCCTCATACAATGCTTCCCATCTACCAAAGATGTAGAGGCAGTCTTATTCAAGTCTTATTCAAGGTTCAATTCTTGGTAATTATTCTCGTATTCACTTTCATGTTTTATATAGTTTCCTGCATTAACCATAACTCTCAGGAAAATATCCAAAATAATTAATTACCCAGGCAGAAGGGCACTTAAAAAATATGTGCATCTTGCTCTTTAATGTTTATTTAAACAGAACCGGGGATTAAAAATACACTGATTAAAGCCTACTCCCACCCTCTTTCACACATTTCTACAGTCTCTTAACATGCTTTTCAGAGAGAGTTTATCTCCATGGGTCGCCTGCTGTGCAGACAATCCTCTACAGACACGGAGAAGAAAACAAGATAGAGGCTGGGTGAGAAAGTAAATAAAAACCCACTTCATGATGCCGTATACAGAACTCTCACTGACCTACATATGGAAACCTTTTCACACCGCCACCGGCTGTTGCCGCACTGAACATCATACCTCATTTGAGTAATTATACATGGAAATTTCAGAATAACTTAGTTGATTCTGAGATTGTTCAAATTACACGTTTAAGGCTGAAACTGTGCTCGAGGCTCTGAAATGACTCAGTCGGTAATTATCCTTCTGCTTTAAAGTGAAAATGTACAGCATTACATAAATAGAAAAGTGATGCCTACTTTACTTCTTGGCATTCAAGTTAATGTTTGCTGTACAGGTAATCTTCTTCCCCCCCGTGCTGATTGCTGTGCTGTTTAAATCATGACATCAGTCTTAAGTAAATGAGCATTCTAGGAGTAATAATTATAACCTTCTTTCTTAAAGTGCTGGCACATCTCTCTTGTATGGGATTCATTTTCCTTTCGAATTCCCTTCATATTTTGAAAGAGAAAGGCAATCAGTGGACAAATATTTGAGACCGGGGGAGGAGAGCCTTTGAATTAATTATATAAACCACTGAGATCACAAATAAAAATTTGAGGCAAATAAGTAACACATTATAAGCAGCCACATGTTAAACAAAGTAGACGGGGTTTAACAAAACAACATAATCTAAATGTACAGTTCCAGTGTATTCTACAGCACCCTCCCCCAGCAATTAGGATTAGTAAAATGACAAAATGTCAAGACAAATTATGAGCTAATTTAAAAGAAAGACAAAACAAACTGTCACAATAACATCTTAAACAACCTTCTCCCGGTGAACATTTACATATTGTTTTGATTTCTCCCTTTAACTTGTGATTCATAACTTGACGTTAATTCATGTTAAAAATGCTTAAAACATTTGCTTGCGGGTGGAATGCTTAAATCAATGCACATTATTATTCACAGAGAAATGACTCTGTTGCTATGCATTGCGTCTGTCCTTTCTACCAGTTACTCCGCTCTTGGAGCACAAGCAAGCATACGCACAGAAATGTGCAGCATTGATTCTGCAGAAGTGATGTAAAATCATTACATGCAAGGAAATCAGAGGGATTGGATTGTCTTTTGAAAGGTCCTAACTAAAGCATCTCGGGGAATATATAGTCTTTAAGATTTATGCCTACTTTGTCACATTTCTACTGGAAATGCAACTGTAAAAAGATGTCTGGCCACACCATGCCCAAAATAAAGCTCCGTAACGGACCATGGAGATCAGTGATTCAGCTGTCATGATCTGGTATCCGTAGAACTCCGATTAATCAAACACTAAGACAGGGGCATAGAGGTGAAGTCAATGAAATAGTCAGCTAGTGCATTGAAGATGTATCCCCTCATCTAATAATGCCAGGGCCCTCTGCTTCAGTAAATCACTCCCTCCAGTCAATATAGAGCTCTGTGTGGCTCTGGGTCTCATATGACCTTTTACATACCTGGCTTAGGATATTGATTACCACTATTTGCATTTAGCTGTTGCACACTGTGTTCATATTCCGATACAGGGATTATGAAAAAGGCAAAGTCGGATCTGTATCCGAAAGCACAGCTCTGACCTTCCTGACTGTGAACACTTGACAAACAAATCGCAGCACTTGATTATATTTATAGCAATCTAAATTGATTATAACAAGCAAAATGTTAGCTTTTAGCGAGGCTGTCTCTGGTGTAAGCAAAGGGAATGGCATGAAGTTCATGCCTTCTTTAAGAAGGAAAGAATTTTCCCACCTAGGAAATGTGTCTGTGAAATTTTCTGTGATATGAAATGAATCTCAGCATTCCTCTTTCTTGCACAATATCTGAACTCTACATCTGGGATAAATTTAGTATGCATGTGCAAATTATTATACATTTAATAAAAAAAAATGAAGACAAAATTAATTTTCTCAGTCTTTAATCTCAATTTGTGGTTTTTGAAGAGTATTTTTTCTTTGATGTGCTTAACCTGCAAAGTAAGCAAATGCAGCATCTGCAGATCCTCCATCACAGTCCGAGAGGAACGCCTCGACACAAGTTCATTCACACTCACAGCATTCTTCGCCACACATTACCATATTCGAGTACAGGGATGAAATTCAGCACCTCTCTGGCCACCAGCCTGCGTAAACGTTGAAGATCCTGTGTTGTGCACTGCAGTTCCTCCGCTTCAGAAACCTCACAAGCTATTTTTTTCTGTAAATGCCAATGTAGGTAAACAGACCATTCCTTAAAATATGTTTTATTCTGTATGAATCTGTCATGCCAGATGCATTATTAACCCTCCTGGTGGTATCTCAATATGTTCCACTTCCAGGTTTTGTCCAAACCTACATTTCATTTCGAGATGTCTATAAGAGGGAATCTATTCAAGCAGTTATCCTAACAATTCAGAATTGATCCATACACGACAGGACTATGACATCCAGACAATGATTAATTCTGATTCTAATTATTTTGTAACATTATCATGACTCATATTTATCCATTGGGCTAGGATCTGCCAAATGAAATGGTTCAAACCCCGCCCAAATCAATTATTATAGAAGCCTTATGATTAAATTGAGAATCTAATTTGCATAGCAGCTACAGAAGCATTCAATAGATTGCAAACTGAGGTTTTAGAATAAAGATAATATTATAACATCCGATACATATACACTCTATGTAAAAATCTTTATTTTTAATACTAATTGTATTTCTCCTCTAGCGTCCCGTAAGTATGCCTTAATGTTTTTTTAAGAATGTGGCAGAATTTGAGGTTAACAGAAAGACAAAATGGGCATGGCAACAAGGATTTTGGGTGTGGAGTATGCTGCAGCTGTATGATACATACCAAGATGACTGTGCTGTCATCATCTGAAGGAAGCTTTCCCCACAGCTGCGCTAGGTCTCCTTCATTATATATGGAGCAGCCACTTTGAATACCAGCAGGGTATATGGCGGGGGGCTGAGAGAGATGTAATGGTTTACAAATGGAAGCTGTTTTACACTGAAGAACACTCTGCTACGAAGTGTGCATCAGCTGACAGTGGGGAGGCTTAAGCTGCTAAACACTGCATTTGAATTAATATAATTATTTGAAAATAGCCATGAGTGAATACTAGATCATAGATTGGTCTATGGTCAGATTGGACCATTGGACAGATTGTTTTGGTAAAAAGAAAATTGATCAGAGGTCACACAGTTTATTTATTTATGGAATGAACTAAAATCCCACAAATGCTACACATTTAGTACAATTTGTGCTATACTGTAAAACACTGTTCTGCCAATAAAGTACTTCTGAAGACATGCAGGGTTTAATAGAAGGATTCACTACCGGATTGCTGGATTTAAAAAACAAAAAACAAATCAAGCTTTAAATTTTTATTATTTTTATTATTCCAGAACAGGGGAATTGTATTGTTCTGAATTAGAATAGGACTGTCACAAATGTACAAGGAACATTACAACAAAATAAACCCCAATAAAGACAATACATCTTATTCCATGTATTAATTGTGATGGCGGATACTGAAGGATCGTCAACTGTGGCAAAAAAGTATTATAGTTCATATTCTACAGCAGTCAATTTTTTAGCCAAACATCACAAAATTTCTTACATATACTAAAGGAGTGAAGTGCCCATGAGATATTGCTCAAGTGTGATGTTATTCCCAGTCAAATAATCTTGTCTCACAAACACACACATTTTCATCTGCTCTAATTAATGACCTCTCATTTGCATTAATGTAGAAAAAGTCTGAACTGATTTAAATTTACAAATGCTGGATGAATACTAATCTGTGTCTGAAACAAGTTTGTACAGAGAACCAAACATCTACTACTATACATATATTTCCTTCTAAAAAAACAAGTTGTCAAATGTCTGAAAAAGCTGTCTTTCTTGTTGCTGGGAAGTAATGATCCTTAGGTAATTGTGATGCATCTCTTCTCGCTTTAGAATGTACATACACAACTGTGAACAGCATAATCCACCACATGGGCCACACTATATTTCAATGCCTGTAGGGAAAGGACTTTTGAAAAGGATGTATTTTTATGTTTTTATAACACAGGTAATAGGAGCCAATTAATGGAGAAAGTCAGACGCAGATCAGTTTTATTGAAGTACATTTTATATCATCCCTATTCTCGGGGAAAGGAATCAAAATGGTATACTACGCCAGCACAGAAGCCCCACACTTGAGCTATTGTTGCTGTAGCCATTTTGAAAAGTACAACTGGTCCCAATGAGGCCTAGTAGGAAAAGCAGAGCTCCAGATGCAAGGTGGGGGAGGGGTGTTAGGTGGTCAATGCAAAGACATTAAAGGTCTCAGAACAACAAGTGATTCATTAATAAAATAAATATGTTTCCTATTTGTTTAATTATGCTGTCTGCTTTAAGAGCTGTGAAGGGACTGAATGTAGCCCACGTGACATCACGGTGCAGAGTGGTGGCGTGGTGACGTTAATCATCAGTCCTCCCCCACACTGAAACACAGCGGGCTGGCTCGCTCATCGCCATGAGAACAGCACCCTGCAATTCGAGGCAGGAAGAGATTCAAGCTGTGAGATTGCCATGGAGACGAGAAATAAAGGTTTAAAGTTAACAGATTCGAGGTCATTGTCCAGCTTCAAAGTGGAGATGTTTTTATATAGCTTTTAATTGCAAGAAGGCAGAAGACATCTCATTTAGACAAAGCTTACAATCCTTTTGGTCAGATAAAGGGCATTTCTCACTAACCCTAAACTCAGTCTAGACTAGGCTCACACCAGTGGCTTTATAGACCCCGTTTAAGATCGCACCCTGATTACAGTGTGTATGAAATCCCATGTATGACTTAATTCTGTACTTTATCAAGTCAGTATTTAAAAGGATTAAGGGAATTAGGCCTTATTGTTTTTAAGATCGAAAAATAAACCATACCACAAATGCAAGGGATTCAAACACTCATTCAAAATAATAATAAACTGGATAATTAAGGTCTTCTGCTTGAACATGCAATCTGCATGAAGCAGTGAAAATACCTGTATATCAGAAGGAAAGGGGCTCTACTTTCAGCAACGACGCCAGCCAGCAAAAACCATGCCAGTGTAATTAAGGCAAATAAAGAGCTCTATAAAATCCTAACAGCACATTTCCTTGCACAGCATTGTTTATAGAATTTTTTTGCGATTGCAAATAATGTTAATAAAGGTTTGCATGACTAACTGTCAAATACACAGGACTGAAGATGCATTTTCCTAGAGGAAAAGGCATTAAGAGTGCCTCAAATTAAATTACTTTACAATATTAGTTTTGTCTGACTGGCATACAGTTTTCTTTAAAGGTTTCTTCTTGTTAAGGTTTTTCTACTGCCTGGTAAATGACTTTCTTACAAAAAAAAAATTATGAAAAGCAGGCAGGATAGTTTCAGTTACTTAAAAGTTGACGTTTCAGCTTACAACAAATAGAAAATAAGTCTATACTTTTGCAGTTGATAACCAGCTGTAGGGATGCCATTAAAATGCATAGTACAGTTGGGAAGGACAGCAGTTTATGTTGGAAGGAAAGGAAAATATTTTAAGCCACATGTGTGCCTTGTGTTTTTCTTTCAGCAGGGAGCTTGCCGGTTTGATAGACAGCCACGGCTTCCCACAAGGCCATTAGGGATGTACCATGTACACACTATTTGAAAGACAGCACTTATAATTAGCAACAGAAATGCTTTTCTCCCCTTTACATAATGACCTTTCCACTACATTACGGTTCATCCGAGCTAATCATCTATAGGAATTTGAACCTCAGTTGATCATGTAAGATTTCCATGTAAAAAACAACAACAAAATTAGTAATCTATTTATTTTGTTCAACGTTCTCCAAAGCAGGTGGTAAATGCAGGTTTAGAGAAATAAAAAATGCTGCTTTTGGTTTTGAAAGATGATTTGAACAAATCATTGTTTCTGGCGTTTCTGCAGAGCTTTGTTTTCAAAATCAGAGTAAGAAAACAAGGCAGAAACCATCTAAATAAAACAATTCGATTTCAGTTTGCTGGAAAGTACTTTTAAATCATTCCCATTTCCTGTAGAGAATAGTGTGCAGTCTGCAGTCTTTCACAGACAAACCCGATCTAATTGAAGATATGTTGGCTTCGTAACACAACATGGTTCGGGCTTGTTTAAAAAACAGAAACCCAGTACTGTATGGCAGAGCATGCAGATATAAACATGATAAAACAAAATCAGCTTCCATTAAATGATGTGTAATTACCTGAAGATAGGCTTGTCTCTGTTGTGAGACTGTTTTGAAGACTCCTCTTGTTACATGAAAGACACCCAAAAGTCACCATTGAAAATTAAGTAAGAACATAATTGCTGCTAAATATATTCTCATATTAATCTAATTTAGGGGAAAAAAAAACATGCCTGTTAGGACAGATGGAAAGGCGTGCAAAGCACAGGTGTT
The DNA here is from genome assembly GCF_036373705.1 of Amia ocellicauda. Classification (NCBI taxonomy): domain Eukaryota; kingdom Metazoa; phylum Chordata; class Actinopteri; order Amiiformes; family Amiidae; genus Amia; species Amia ocellicauda. Next base: position 7,003,699 of record NC_089852.1, read on the forward strand.
TGAATAATTCAACCTCTAGAGTTTGATTTAGAGCCCTTTCAACCAATCAACAAAAGACAGTCATGGCTAGCCACTCTCCATTTAGAAGCGAATTGGGTCATTCTGTGCCAACGGAGGGAAGAATGTGGACACAATGCAGAGAATTGAATGAAACTTTGTACACAGATACTCGCTGCTACATAATTCAAAATTAAAAGTAGCATTGACTTGATGGTAGATTTCCGAGTTTCTGGGCTTGGAAAAACAAAAACAAAAAAAAGAACACATTCCTTTTTGAAACCTAAAAAGCATGTGACTCATACAGATGATAAAAAACAACGCAGATTGCATTTGGAGATTCATATTCAGTAATTGGAAAGGTTACAGGAGAGCTGCAATGCCAAGATTGCTCTTAGTTTGGAGTACGACACAGATCACAGCTGCTGGTCTTTGAAGGCAAGAATTTCTATTTGAGACATCGACAAGATCCACCAAGAGGGACCGCAGCCTGTCTGTTCATATGGTCATTTGTCCACTCAGGCAATACAAAGTTACAAGGAGATTCAGTACAGCTCAACTCTTCTATAGATGAAAGGGGGGATGGGTGGATAGGTGGACAGAAAAATAGATATACAGGTACAGATTTGAATTAAAAGCTACATTTAAAGAAGATACATGCTACTTAATATCTATATATTTGGTGGTAGACTTCAATCTTGTTTTTAGCTCCTAAAAATCAACTGGCATAAATCTATATCATTTCAAAGAAGAACAAAATAATAAGGACATGCTTGGAGTAACAATAAATTACCTTGTCCTTTAGGATTGGATAGCTGTATGACTAGAACGATGTCTGCCAGATTTGTTGGTCACATGAGAATTCACATGTGAAGTAAGCGAAAGTAGATCAAAAGAAAAACAAAACTGCTGGGTTTAATTTTATTTTTGTTTTGTTTTGTCCCATGGTATCTTCGTAAGCTTTATATCTTTATAAGCGAGTTTTTAATTGAACAGCAGTCTCTTGTCTTATAGAGAAGCTGCACACCATCTGAGACAGCTTTGGGGAAGTAGTTAATTCTCACGATAACGTAGTTTAGACAGAACACTTAATCATCCGCAACTTGGTACCACAAAGGATGCACAAGGATGATTTACACTTTTGTATGCAATTCACATAGCAGCTCAGTTTCTGTTGACCTGTGTTTATGCTCACCCTCACATGCAGATGAAGGCTCATCTGAAATGGGAAATGTATCACAGAATAACGGTTTGTAGTCTTCACTAACCATGATTATTTTTTTTTTTCTCTATGCACCACTGCTACAGCAGTTGATACTTTTTATCAGTGTTGTCATCTTGATGCCCATCTTTTTCAGTCAGTATTCTTGTTTTGTGACATTCGGGAAATGCTTTTGCTTTCCTGACTCCCAGATGTCTCTGTGAGGGCTTGTCATGCTGTTAGACTTAAAGAAGGACTATCCCATCAACACATAATTAGGAGAGCTTTAGAGAGTAGATGAAAACCATATAGGGGGCAGGAATGAGGAACCACAAAGACAAGTCTGACATCATCTATTCCTGTGTCTATATTTTTGTTCCCATGCATTGCATTCAATTTTACCACCAATCCGTTCCACACTGGCTCTCTTAACTAGACATGCACGGTCTTGCTAATTCTGTATTTACAATATTAATTAAGATCGCCTTGATAGCTTGCATTTTCCATTGCATGTTACTGTGCAGGTCATGAAGATTTACAGATGGCTCTGCCAAGATTGCAGGTACTGACAAAGACCGCTTGAGCCAAAACACATTTCATTACACTCTCTCATCCATTTATCAACAGGGAGGGAATCTGCAATTTACTCTCCCAACCCCCACATGGCCTCGTCTCCGCAGGCAGTCGAGAGACGGATCAATCCAGGAACTATTTCATTTGTTTCAAAAAGGGCACTTTTGTAGACTTGCATCTCCTGCCAACCGGCACCGGCAAGACCTTTTGAGCTCCACCTGATCCATGAAGGCATGGCAATTAAAATGAGAGGGCGTAATTATCAGAGGGTAATGGTTTCACATTCGAGGCGGTGTGACTTGGTTACCTCATGCGCACACAATCCTTGTGGCATCATGCGATCTACATAAAATGAAGCCTGCAGTCAGCTGCACAATTCACTGCTGGGAATCCCTGTGCCTGCGGGGGTCATGCGAGCCGAAGCTCAAGGACTGGCTGCTCAGCTGGACACTGATGCTGCATTACACGTTGAGCACAGGAATCCTCAGGAGTCCATATGACCTTGCTAAAACTGACACCTTAGCTGCCAGTTAGTTTACTGCATTTGTGTTTAAAATACCTTTGAAGGCTAAAGCCCTTGCTTCATTTAAAAGAATATTTCACTTTGACAGCAACTGCTACAATGTAACATTCTGGGCCAGCTGTACTTTACATCTTTTAAGTTTTATTAAATGATCCTAACAAAAATGTAAACAGATTTGTTTGAGTACATAATTGTATGTAAAATGTAAAAAGCATGCAATTAAAAAGCACTCGTTGCAGCCTTTGACTATCTAATTAAAAATGTCTGGTTTACATTGTAGATGATTCCTCATTTATATCGGGAAATGCCTTTTAAATGTGACCTATTTCTGTTTTGTTTTTTTATGTGGCTATGAATTCCCAAGAATTACGTCTGGCTTGAAGGTGCTTCCACACACACAGTACAGGGCAAAAACCATTCGAGATTACTTGCTAGTACTAAATACACCATTTATCATAGAAATTATTGTTCCTTCACGTGCAGCTCACAGGACTTAAACATCTGCTATAACATTCCTTGTAAGCAGTCCCATCAACAAACAAGCCAATCTAATCAACAAACGGTAACAGAGGGTGACATTAAACCCAATTAACACAGCCCACTGTTAAACTGTTTAACTATGCTTTTCTCCTTTTAATTAGTTGAAAGATACAGATCAGAGGTCTTCTAAAGAGGATCTACTAAGCCTCCTTTAGTAAAAATAGAAATGGCATGGTTGGAATTAGTCGTATTAATTTATATAATTGGGTAGATATGACAGTCATTTGTGAAATACTTTTTAAGCAATTTTTTAAGAAGTGAATGATAACATTATCACTACACAGTAAGGTCTTTACTTTAGATAGTTAATTATACAGATCAAGATGATAAGCCTGGAATAAGTATTATGAACTGCTTTTGGAACAAAAATGAGTCACACAGGACTTCAAATAAGTACATGCTGCTGGAAAATGTACTGTGGTGCTCACAGTTTAATTTCCATTGTTGTCAGCATAAAATCAGAAAAGGGAAAGATAAAATAAAGCCTGTTAGTTCATGGAAAGACTATGTCCCAAAGGTCAGTTTCAAAAGAACAGCGTTCATATTTTTGGATTGAAATAAAAGTCCTTTCTTTGTTGGGAATAAATACAGTCACCAGTGTTACTCTACATAGGCAAGGATTTGAAACAAGGAAAAAAAACAAGGTTCGAGTCCTGTTAGGGCTATGTAAGAAAATTAAATAAATTGGGGGAACAAAAGCAAACAAATACTATACCTAAAAAACTAAAACAAAAAATGTGTGAGTAACATTTTCTGCAGATCTCTGCATTAACTATTTCCCCTTTAGTCGAATTATTCAAATGTGAATTATATACAGTTCTGTTCATGAAACATTTGTAATGAACATGTTATTGGAATTTGACAAATAAAACCAATGTTCCTTGATCACTCCACAAATTGCATCCAATTTAAGCCCTGATAATTCAAGACTCAGAGGTCTGTATCCAAGGCTAAAAGGCCAGAGGCGTGCCATTACAGATCACATAATATTTGCTGGACATGTAGAGCTGGAAGATGGCGTTGACAGGGTGTGCTATTTGTTTCCCTACTAGGTGGGGGAAGGAAAGCAGAAGCCACTCGTTTTAGCCAGACAGGTCCTTAAATGCTATCCCTACATGCCTTGTTGCTTATCAGGCGCATGAGTTGTCAATAGCTCTGTGACAGTCATTATAGTACTGGGGTTCTCTTGGGGGAGGGGGAGCCACCAAGGAAGAATTCATTTTCAGTCTGGTACAGTGGATATATTCAATTAAATTGATCCACATATTAAACACTAATGGACAGATACAATTATTCAGTTAAAAGGATTGTTAATTCTCATTTAATCTTCTCTTACTATTGAGGCAATGAGGAAACAATGCAACCTTTCTTTAGAAGAGTCTAGCTTTTTTTTCAAACCACTATAGATTGTTGGAAAGCTATCATTTTACAGACATGATCATAGGAATAAGCCAAAATTGATATTTTCCTCACTGTCTCCCACAGTAAATTTGATTTAAATCTCAGCAAATCTGTTTTTAATAATACCTCAAGTAGATCCATATTAACAAGGCTATAATCACAATACAAGGACATATGGTGTTCAATGGGTTGTGTTATACAAAGCAAACATGGCACATATGTTTCATTTGAAATTCCACAGTTTTATAAGCGCAGACAGAACAAACAAAAACAACATGATTTTAAAGTCTCTCCATTACGTCAGTATTTGGTGCTGTGCTCTCATCCTTTCCGGGGGGGAAAACAATTACATTTGTATAGGTAGCACTTATGATTGGATCCAATGTCAGAATCGATCCACTAATAGCAGAAGAGAAGTAAAATATATAATACAGATATATTCTGCTGGGGCCACCCACTCTTAGAGAAATAAATGCTCCTGGATCTATAGAAGAAGCACCTGACACAAATGCCTTGTTTTTCTTTTTCTTAAGAAAAAATAAAAACACACATTAAATATTTAAACCTGGAATGAAATCTCTCAACCTTTGGGAAGATGTATGTGTAATACACTCCTCTGTTTCTGACACTGCACACCAGCTCCATTAAAAGCATTACAAAAAAAACTGCTGTAGTTCAGTAAGTTTAGACTGAGAGCAGTTGACTCAGGAGTCTAGCTTTCTTTCAGATGGATGGCTGTGCATTAGTGCTACTGTTATCAAAGTGTCTGGAAGGTAAGATGATGAAATTATTCATTCTACTTCATGTAATAGGATTTCTAAACCGCAAGAAGCAGCAATGTCACAACAGAGGAAGCAAAGTGGAGATTATTCATCTGTCTGCCGCTGTTACTATAAGTCAATTATGAAGACAATCAATAAAGAATGGTGAAATTGTGTGATATTACATTCCACATCACCAAAAAAATCTGCAGCAATGATTCAACACCTTCAAAAGAACACGAACACAATGACTAACTATTGCGCACAGAAGACCAATAAAAGCAGCCGAGTTAAAAATAAAATACAAGGTATGCTGTCTGTACAGCTGTCAGATGCTTCAGGATTTGTATCCTGTCAGTCCACTTAAATCACAACAGCTGAAATGACATTGGCTACTCCTTTTTCAAGAGCTAAAGATAAGCTGCACACTCCCACCAGCAAAGCTTCCCACTGGAGCCAGTTTACTTGGGAGAAAGGTGTTTCAATCACACCCTCAGAAATCCTGCTGCATTCAAATTGTATTCTTAAGCCCCTGGCATGTTACTGTGCAGCCTGTGTGCATCTGCATGGCGTCACAATGTAAACCCACAAAGTGCTCATCATTTCCAGCCTTATTAAAATACATTTGTTTTCAAACTGTGATCCCGTTAGTAATATGCTAAAGCCCCATTCATAATGCAGTAGTACCAGATCACCCTGGCTGCAGTAACTGAACATGCAAAAAACACAACTGTCAGGTTACAGCAGCAAGACTGATGGGAGAAGCTGGGGAAGATAACCCAAAAGCCATACATCAGCAAGACTTTACTAGGAAGTTAAATGTGACATTTAAGTACAGACATTAATTTCAAATTCAAGGTACTCACCTCTTTCTCCCCTTCTGTGGAAATTGACTAAATCTTCAGATTAACGGCACAAAACTGAAGAATACACGCTCACTGTCTTAATTGAAAAGATCTGTCTCTGGAATACAACACCCTCACCACCAGCGCCACCCAAAAAACATCTATTTGAGGCCTGCTGGGGTACTGCATGAGGTGCAGAAGCTCTCTCGTCTAATCTATTACTTCTATTTGCAAAGCAATCTGGAGCAGTTTTACCACTCTAACCAATCTCTGTATACTGGAGGAATGTGCTCAGGTTAGGTCACTGGGTAAGGAACTGTGCTGGCTGTTTCCAGTGCATGGTAATGACACCCACCTAACCCCTAGTCTATTGGAGCGAGTCATCAGCCGCTGGCCAATCACAGACCACCAGGCAGACAGATTCATAACACAAGGGTCTACAGCTCTACAGCTACAAGACAACCAAAGGAAAGAAGAAACTAAATACAAGCATATATGGGATCTTAAATGTACATACCTCTACTAGATTAGTCAGTCTAGACATGTTACTGTTAGTAGCAGGAGAGTTAAACAGTGTATATAAGTTTACACAAATATGTTAGCTGCTGTTTTTCTTTCTTGTACATCTCATTTTAATTCTGTCCAATTGTCTAATTATGAATACAAATTATACTTCCATCACCTACAGATATATTTAAGCAAACACTAACTAATAAACACTTGTATATGTCCTTAAGAAGAGATGTTACATTTAACCTAACATATTCATGCATTATTTTAGATTGTATAGGTGCCATAAAGATTTAAAAGTGAAAACATTTAATGTTTTATAAATACTATGTACCTAAAACCCCAATGGGGAAAAACCCTATTGATATTTTCTTATTTTTATCCTTATTTTCTTCCCATGATTTAAATGATTTAACACCAAGTGAAAAAGCAATATCTATGACATTAAACATTTAGCAAAGATTATTTTGTCTGACCTGCCCAAACATTTCAAGCTGCCGAGATATTTGTAAGCATTTGTCAAACTGGAGAATCACGGCGTGAGAGACGACGGCAATAGTCAAATTCATTCCCATCCATTTAAGAACAGAAATGTCGTCCACAGAACATTAATTAAATACAAAAGCTGTGAGGTCACCCTTTGAAAACAGAGAGGCATGAAAGGAAATGTACTGCAGAAATAAACATGTACAACGTCTCCAGATATAATGTTAATATATGCTTTATAGAACACTGTAAGGTGAACAGATTTTATCCCATTTTGTTCCCTAAGAGGTTAATCATTCAAGTTTAATGCTCTGATGTCAGATCATGTAGTGAGGAAACCTGGGAGGCCATTTCCGTTGAATAAGGGTGAAATAAAACAGAATTCCCATTGCTTTTTAAGGGGGAAAAAAATCATATATAAACTGAAATGGTGTAAATTTAAAATGGCCACTTCCAGTGAGATCTCAGTGAATGTTTCAGGTAGTGATAACATACAGACATCTTTATTAAGCAAATGTGAAGCCACAAGCCATAAATAATATATTTAATACCTACTCTGATTTCACATAGTTAATTGCCAAGTTAAAAGACCCAAGTGCATTTTTATTTTATTTGTATTATTTCTTTACTATTTTTTTGTCAGGAGTGAAAAAAAATGAATAAATGACTGCCTAGCTGTTAAAGCAATCCCTCCTCTGTGAATTTCTGTGTCACATTGGAAATAGGCATTGACATCTTATACACATAATAGAAAGGCCTGATGATTTTAACTATGAGGCACGTCTTCTTTTATGTATTCCCCTTTCTTCTCAAATTCTAAAGCCATTACGCTGACGCCCGGCACGGAAATCGTTTCTTCCACAGCAATTAAGAGGGGAAAAATAGAACAAAAAAATCTTGTATCTGTCATCTTATCTATTTTACTGCAATATTGAAAAGAAAATGCCACAATGTACGCTTTGTCTAGACAGTCAATAAAGTATGTGCAACATTTATGCTTTGAAAGTCAGGATGTGCCAACATACCACGTGGTGGGGGATCTCATGTAAATCTGAAAGACGATCCACATTTGCCCCACTTTGAAAATATTAAAATCTGTTACAGGCCAATGTTAAAAATGGGGGTTAACAAAATGATGAATTATTCTCTTATAACGAGCATGAATTTGATTGTCAGTTCATAGGCCTGTTATTGGAAAAGGTTTCCTGCATCAGAGTGGAAAACCATAGCCTGCAGAGACCACACTTGACCCTGAGCCAAGGCATAAAAACTGTACTAGCCTAAAGCTCTTGGCAGCGTCTATGGTATTCAATGCGTCTGTACGGATGTTGAAGAGATGGGGGTGGTGGGGGGGGTATGTGTGAAAGCAACCTTACAAATCGCTTTATGCCACCGATTAACAGGAGGAGGTTTGGTCATTTCAATAAAAACAAAGAAAGATAATCTTAAAAAAAAAAATTCTGGAAAAAATAATTGTTTTAAAAAAAAAGTAATTTAACTGATTCCCTCTCTAGCTCACGAAGTCTGACAAAATAAAACTAGATTGCACAATAAACTGATTATGCAGAAATGTATATCTTTTTAGTCCTCTCCCATTGTTCTTTCGGAAAGACTAAAGCTCAAGTGAATAAAGCGGAGACTGTAAACAATGTAAAATGGTGTATTCAAAAATCTTACTACAAAGAGAATTATGAGTGGCCAGTAAAATACTTGCTGGTTTAAAATACTTTTAACCCCTTATACTTATCAACTGCTGGTAGTTTCCTTAAAATATTGGATTACAATTTTTACAGCAAATATTAAGACAAATACAAATAGGAAATTTATCCTCCAATTTAAATGAGGTAAAACCAACTGCTGTATGAAAAACTGACTTTTACGTGACTCTCTCTGAAAATCATAGATAAATGAAAACCCTCCATGGTTATCAATTACAAACTTTCAAAGCTGAAGGCAACTGGGCTTACGTTGTCTTTAGTTCTAAAATGCCCTGATTTTGTTTCTAGCGCCGTGATAATTCCCTTCATGTGTCTGTGGTTTATGATTTTGTGGAGGAAACATTTCTCACAGCATGACAGGATTCTTGGCAAGCGAATGTAATGGTCATAATTGTATCATCTCATTCTTCACATACCTTCTGAGTGGGCAGACAGCAAAAAGTGTGAAACATTCAAAAGCACAGCCAAGCAAAACCCAACAGAGGAGCATGAAAGCTCACATTACCATGTTTTACTTCAATCACCCTGCCATTGTTAGTACACTCAAGTGAAAATATATAATATATAGTGAGAAGAAAAAAACACAAACAAAAAACAGTGAAAGAGTCTTAAATAAGGTTCAGATTGAATCAAGAACTACCCCTATAACCACCCACCTCTTCCAAATTCCTAAAGTGCCACTTGATGCCAGTGGAAAGCTGTGATCAAGAATGGATGGAGTAGAGTTTGTAATTAGTGATTGGCATGTGGATCAAAGTTTTGATGTAATCCAGGTCTTCGTACGACAGATATGGCAACAGGAACCGAGGGTTGTTGTATAACAAAGCCACAAACAATGCTAAGTGTAGATTGTATCCAGCAAACTAGATTACTTCTGCAAAATAAAATAAAGAAACAAAAATAAAATAACCTGATGGCTTTGATTAACAGCAATATCTACCTATCTTGCTCCATAACCCGAAACAACGCAATTCCTTGGTTAATGCTGCTCTGGATTTTCTTTTAAAAGAAAATTATAAAAACAGTGTTTATAGATTCCTTTCTTTCCATGAATAGTGATTTCTTCTCAATTTGGTCAAACACATCTAATGTAGAGAAGCTTCTAAAATAGTTACAATCCCAACACAGCCAGCATAATTCTCTGCTATATTTTCACTTTGTCTTTCTGCAATGGAACAGAGGAGCAAGAGGGTAATGACTACTTTCCATTCCCAACTAATAATGGCAGAGACTACCCGCAGTACTTTCATGAGTTGAAAGTTAACAGACGTCAACAGGAATGAGTACATTGACTCATCCCTAAGCAACATCATTATTTGGCTGTGTTTACTCATATCCTACTGTCCAAGAGACTTTATTAAAGACATGTTTTAAGTTTGTGTTAAAACATATCAGTCTATCTATTTACATTATAACACTAAATATGAAATCAATATTTCTATGTCATCGGTGTAAGTCAAAACAGGGATAGAGTGTAAAATGTGCTGCTTCTCCAATGCCACACAGAGTACAAATATGTTAAGATTAAACTGGAAATTTAAAATGTAGTGAAAATAGTCAGTCGTTACTGAAATTGGCATGTTGTCAATTGAAGCTACAATTCAGCTTCTGCTTACAAAAAGTTACAAAATGACATGAGCACCACTTTCTGCCAAAACAACCCACTGGAATTAAACAATAACAATTTCTACTAAAGTGCTTATGACAGTGTCTTGAATCAAAACAAAATATGCCCATGAACAGGGAAATCAAACACATTCTTACTGCTCTTATTAAACTCCAATTCTTTAAGAAACCACATGAACAATGGCAACTCAAGCAGTTGGACCATAAAAATAGAGAATAAATTCTTCCAAAATTGCTTTTCTATTGTCAGAGGAACCATCCCATATGGGATCATTCATGTGTCGAAAGAACACACAAGCCTAGTCATAGAAGTTAAACGGCTTCTTTTCAGGTTAGGCCTTCTATGCACAGAGAAGCATGGTTCCTTCTCCCACTGGACATCCTGTGGCACAATCAATCAGTGGATATTGCATCTATTGACAGTTTACACACTAGCCCGCAGGCCTGCTGCTTCCTCAGTATTGATCTCCCCGTAACTTAACCAAAAGCCACAAAATGGTTATTTCCTCTACACAAACACACTTACCAACACACAAGAGCCACTGGTTGTGTTCGTTGTGAGAATGTATTCGATTCCCATATGTAGTTTGTAGGTTAGACACATATTTACTTTATTTATATTTATATATTTATTCAAAGATTGTGCTCTAAAACACAATATTTAGCAAAAGGGACATCAGATAAGAAAACAAACAAGGAAGACAAGATGTTACCAAATAATTAATATATAAATCAGAGAAGCAAGGCATACCCTAAAGCACATAGACTGCTTGTTATTGGGTCAAATATCAATAGGATGCAAATGGCCAACAACCTCTCACACTAATGTGTAAACTTTATGAAACCAGTGTCAGCTTTTCTCCTAGTTCCTCATGACTGATTTTATATATCCAACTGGGGCTCCCTTCCTATTGAAGTCTTTGGTTTAGCTGCTCTGTCCCCCAGCACACAGAAGATAAAATACTGTTGCTAAATTAACATTTGCCACTCGGGACTAAAGGCACAAAATACAATTTTCTAGCTCTGCATTAACAGATGTCATATATCAGATGCTCAGTTGCAGCCACCTTAAAAGCAATGAGCCAACCCATTCGCCTATGTGCTTTAGACCACGAGACAAAGAATGATCTGTAGGCAGTAAACAAAAATGCTTTTGTTTCAAAAGCATACACTTAGGGACACACAACCACACGTTATATATTCTGAAAGTGTGCCAAAGAAATTATTTATTGGCTGCAAATTGTATAAGGTTCATTCCATGTGGAAATATGACCCGATTTCTTTCTTATAGCATTACAGTAACAGATTATTTTCAGTAACATTTTTTTTTCCCCTTCACTACTTTCCAAGCTGCCTAGAAAAAAAAAAAAAGATGACAATTTCCAGTGAATCAAAGAATGTTTCCGGTGAAAGTCTACTTTTTATTTTATTATCAAGTATTGCATTTTATTCAATATTCACAGTTAATGGCTGCATGTGAACTCCTTTCATTGTAATGAATAGCTTGTGAAAATGAATATAGCATTACAGTACATACTTGTCAATTTCCCACATAGACAAGTTTCCACAATGTCTTCTAAGGAGGTCAACAATAAAATAATCTATATGTATTTAAATCAACAATAAATTATTCCTTCAGTATAGGTTTCCACAAAAATTAAAAAACAATATTCTTACATCCATAACAAAAATGTACAGCACCCAGTTTGCTTGTGCTTGACAAATGTATGTAAATTCCAGAAAGAAATGCAATAAAACTACTACAATTTCTAGTTAGTTTCTAGTTTCTAGAGTAGATTCATTTATTTTGAGGACCATACGTGTTCTTTATTTTTAATGAATGCATGTCAAATTGTATCGGTGACTGCTTATAGGGCAATTAAAAACCACAACCTAAAAATATAATTCTGACAAGAGGAAAGTGGTATCAGAAGTGAATTCAAGACATGGCTGTAATCAGCTTGTTTCTCAATTAAGTAATTCTGTAACAGTGCTCTCCACAGTGAGCATGGCTGTGGAGCGGTTGTGCCCATGTGCAGTAAGTAAGCAAGATGCTGGACTGAGCACAATGACAGAGTGTTTTTCAATGAGCTGGAAGGCAGTGCAGCAAGGAGACAAGGGCAGACAGTAAGTGCGCAACTGGGGATTTACTTATACTGGGGTGATTGGATTTTTTTTCTTCCCTATAGTAGTTTCCTATCTATTGCTGGCTGTACTGTTCATGCTTCAGCAATTCCTGCTCCCAGAGATGAGGAGCAAATTCTCTGATGACCACTTGAGACAAGCCAGCAATAGAAACATGGGGAGAATAAAACTAATTAAAACATATTTACTATTAATTTGCATCAGTAAAACAGTCATTCAATTAAAATACATGAGATTTTTTTTTGTATACACTAAATGGTTTTGCCTACATATTGACTGGTCAACTCAAATTCTGCCCCTTCCCTTACATTCACATACATGCATATTTATTAAACAGGGAAAAGTCATTGTGTTCAGTAACAATAAATCAGAAGATTTGTTTTTCTGCTGGTCTGTTTCTCCTCTTTTCTTTCTTTAATTTCATTCCCATCTTACACATCACCTGTTTTATCAATACAGTTGGTCCAGAGGGATTTACTGCTCTACTGTGGTGTATAAAAAAACAACCAGACTGCTTTGGTTCTTATCATTTTTATAATCTTCCCAAGAACAGCAGCTGTTCTCCATTCAACCCAAGGGAATACCAAGGTCTCACAAAGAAGAAACAAAATATAAAAGTAAAAAATATCTGTGCACAGCCGCACTCTGTAACATGAGAGGTTTTATATAATTAAATAAAGTTACTCTTAATTATGAAAGAAATGTGGCTGCATTTCCCTAAAAGGACTTCACCACGACCAAATTAGCGGAAAAAAAAGTGAAGAACTAACGCTTTCATTTAATTTAATTTCCAATCAAGGTTCTCTTTTCATTTTCAATATGTAAACACAAACTGCAAAACAATACATACGGGTTCGGGTCCATATTTTAAATGGTCAGCCGGGTCCGGGTCGGGTCCCATTCTTGTATTTCGGGTCCCGGGTCTGTTTATCATTGTGTGTGATACCCGAGTGACGCAATGACTTTACCAATTGACGATTGGCTCTTTTATTTTGAAGGCGGGACTTATTCCACCATTTCGGTGTTTGACAGATGACGTAAACCGAAGTGCGTCATTGGCGTTGGCGCGATTTTTGAGATGTCGTGGTTGGAGTTTGTTCGCTTTGTATCTAAAATCTATGGCAGACTCGTCTCAGCACAGATGACAGCAGATTAGTAATGCTAACGTCAGCGGCCCTTAGTTCAAAAGGGCAAACAGTGGAAGTTATCGTATTAATGCGAGATACAACAAACAAAGTCGTGTTTGTCCTCCGCCACCGTGACAGCAAGTGGACTTTTGAGCTGAAATAACGAGTGGATTATACAGGCGCTTTCAATCAGCAAGAGAGAAACAACATGGATGTTATTTTACCAGCTGTCCTGGCGAGGAGGATGGGCTGTGTGCGTCACGGTCAGGTACAGGAGAGAAGCTACTAACGTTACATTAGGTAAGACACAAAGTTTTATTTTCACAACTTGTAAATTAACTTGTTAAAATCGATTAGCTGTGGGATCTGTGCTGATCGGGTTCAATCGGGTCTGTGTGTCCCGGCCGGGTCCATGGTGTGGAGGTAGTTATTTGATTAGGAGAGGAAGGATCCTGTCCGCACACTGCATGGAAAAGAGCGACCAAAGCCATGAGAAATTACTTGTATTCATTTAAAATCATCAGGTGTTGAAGTGCAAAGGGTGCTCTTGTGTTTAAAAACACTAAAGGCTATTTCACTAAAGAAACACCCTACTCTATGTGATGTGCTTTTTAGTGCTAATCTACACTCACCTAAAGGATTATTAGGAACACCTGTTCAATTTCTCATTAATGCAATTATCTAACCAACCAATCACATGGCAGTTGCTTCAATGCATTTAGGGGTGTGGTCCTGGTCAAGACAATCTCCTGAACTCCAAACTGAATGTCCGAATGGGAAAGAAAGGTGATTTAAGCAATTTTGAGCATGGCATGGTTGTTGGTGCCAGACGGGCCGGTCTGAGTATTTCACAATCTGCTCAGTTACTGGGATTTTCACGCACAACCATTTCTAGGGTTTACAAAGAATGGTGTGAAAAGGGAAAAACATCCAGTATGCGGCAGTCCTGTGGGCGAAAATGCCTTGTTGATACTAGAGGTCAGAGGAGAATGGGCCGACTGATTCAAGCTGATAGAAGAGCAACTTTGACTGAAATAAGCACTCGTTACAACCGAGGTATGCAGCAAAGCATTTGTGAAGCCACAACACGTACAACCTTGAGGCGGATGGGCTACAACAGCAGAAGACCCCACCGGGTACCACTCACCTCCACTACAAATAGGAAAAAGAGGCTACAATTTGCACAAGCTCACCAAAATTGGACAGTTGAAGACTGGAAAAATGTTGCCTGGTCTGATGAGTCTCGATTTGTGTTGAGACATTCAGATGGTAGAGTCAGAATTTGGCGTAAACAGAATGAGAACATGGATCCATCATGCCTTGTTACCACTGTGCAGGCTGGTGGTGGTGGTGTAATGGTGTGGGGGATGTTTTCTTGGCACACTTTAGGCCCCTTAGTGCCAATTGGGCATCGTTTAAATGCCACGGCCTACCTGAGCATTGTTTCTGACCATGTCCATCCCTTTATGACCACCATGTACCCATCCTCTGATGGCTACTTCCAGCAGGATAATGCACCATGTCACAAAGGTCGAATCATTTCAAATTGGTTTCTTGAACATGACAATGAGTTCACTGTACTAAACTGGCCCCCACAGTCACCAGATCTCAACCCAATAGAGCATCTTTGGGATGTGGTGGAACGGGAGCTTCGTGCCCTGGATGTGCATCCCACAAATCTCCATCAACTGCAAGATGCTATCCTATCAATATGGGCCAACATTTCTAAAGAATGCTTTCAGCACTTTGTTGAATCAATGCCACGTAGAATTAAGGCAGTTCTGAAGGCGAAAGGGGGTCAAACACAGTATTAGTATGGTGTTCCTAATAATCCTTTAGGTGAGTGTATGTAGTATTTGGATCGGATGCTTCTCGAGTTTAAAAACACAAGCAAATGTTTCACAGCTCATGCTTTCATCTGTGCTTGGATAGTGCAGCTCACCGAGCTCGTTTTAAAGTCCTTTGATTAAATAACTTAAATCATTTTAAACTTGATTGTAATGTCTGCAGAATTTGAAAATGAGCTTTGTGAGCTGATGGTCATTTGTGATGATTGGACTCTTTTGCAGGCAGTGTGCAGGCAGTGTGCAGACAGGATCTTTCCTGGCAGCTTGTGTTCGAAAAAATACTTTTCCAGAAATATACGGCCTATGTTGTATTTTAACCCTTGTGACTTACAGAGCCCAAAAAGTATGGCTTAGGTCTGTAAAAAAATGAAAGTAGAGGGGTACAGCCACCTCTCATATCAGTGGCAACACAGGCGTTTTATGTTCAGACTAGCAGCGCTCATGTTAAATTAAACAAACCAATTTTGTTCTAACTTCCTTGCGGTACAAAACGCCTGTTAACCTGCTATTGGTGGGGATGTGACCTATCAAATGACGCCTTCATTTGGGGTGTGCATGAAACCACCATTTAAGCTTGAGCTTTTAGAGAAGGGAAGGAACCGGAAATCTCGGTGTCGCTGCGCCCCGTGTATGTTTACTGTATGTGATGTGCTTTTTATTACTAACCTATGTAGTATTTGGATCGGATGTTTCTTTTAATTTTTCTTAATAGGAATTTGAAAACAGTGCACATAAATGGTTGTAACCTCTTCACGGAGAGCTTCTACACTGTGATAAATGCTGTTAGGGAAAGGCTTTTCTCACTATAGCTGAATGGCCTTCATCAGAATTACAAGAGCATAGGGAATGGGTCTGCATTTAAATGTGATCACATAATGAGAGTTTGAAAAGGAGACCACAGACCCACATCTGAAATTACATGCATTGTTCCCCAGCAATCATCTCAGCAGCGAATCAATCCATAGCAATTCTTGTGGCACAATCGGTTTATTGAAATAGAAGCATGCAAGTATTCCAAGATGATCCTATATATAATATTTATTTGGTCCTTAGAATTGTAGTAGCTTTTCTAATGAAAAGATGGTTATTGTGACTCCAATCACTTTCAGTAGTAATAGTATAATGGGGGATTATTACTAAAATTATTTAGAAGTGGTTTATTTTCAGTATTTTGGCTACAGTATATTTTTATAAGATGACTGTTTCCAAAATCTTTTTAAAAACAACAAAAACCAAAACTAAAAAAACACTGACCTGCTGTCAGAAATATGGAGAAACGAGAATAATAGAATAATTCTAAACCTTAGCTAAAATAAAATACAACCTGTGTTAAGTATTGAGCAATATACACTAAATTACCAAAAGTAATGGGAGTAAAAGTAATTGTTCTTTTTAAGGGCATCACTGGGGCACTGCCAGTACATTTGTGATGTTGTGAATAACAGCACTGTGCTAGCATAAAGGACTTTTACAATAATATCTAGCTTGTAGCCCGGGCTTCTTTTCATCGCTAAGGGTCTGAAAGTGATTTTCGAGTAGGAAAGGGCTCACTTCATCCACCAACTGAAGTGCAGCAACCAGCCTTATTATGACGAGGGCCCTACATCTACCAACACAGTTACAGCAGCCATGCCACAGAGCTAGAAGTAGAACACCGTGGTTTAAAGGAGAATGGATTTTTTAAACATTATATTCCTGAATCAGCATCTTGACCTCCCGGCCATCCCCTGGGATGAACTGAAACCAGAAACAATCTGCAATGTCTCTTATCTTAACTTCTCTTCATTGTTTTTTCCCAGATAGGTTTTCTCAAAAGTCTTGCAACAGTCATTGAGGCAAAGTATGGGTCTATAATACTTTGAACACAGACATATTATGGCATTTCTGTTGTTGCCACATACTTGCAGAACACAAGATTAACATACTAAATGTGGAAAACACAGAATGCTTATCAGTTACAGTAACTAGAAAAGAATAGCACTTTTCAATTAAAAAGTATAAGCGTGACAGGATAGTGACCTATAAATTACAAGCTATCTTAATCCAGAAGTTTGTTATTGATTTTGAATGCCAACAATGTGTAAATGTATACCAGAACTCAGTGGCAGTGGCCCTGTTTGCGGTTTTAAATGTACTGTTCTAAGAATGCGGTGAAATAGAAATGGACATGTATTAACCATAAAAAAATAACTGGGTAACAGGTCATTCTTCTTGAAAGTATATTAAAAAAAAATCAACTGGAAAATGATATCATACTCATGTCTCAAGAGAATTAGATCAGACTCTAATTGTTAAAACTGGAAGCTCATTAGTCTGAAGTACAGTTAATATAACTTTTGCACTACAAAGGTTATAATACTTAAAAATGCAAATCAATTCAGAAACCTTTAGAATAACTGAACTTCAAAGTCTATGATCTGGGAAGTAAATTATTACTCCTACAGATCAAGCAACAGGTCAGCATCTTCCTTCTGGCTGCTAAATTCAAATTCTTGCAAATTAACCAAAACTTTGTCCTGTACTATTTACCCTAAGACAGGGGGACCACTTGGCTCTGCAATTAGGATATCTACAATATTTTTATACTAGCAACAACAAAACATATCTTATATTTTCCCTCCTTCGAACCGAGCTTGTCATTCCACACGCACTCAAATTGATTTACACTGTTTCCCTCAATGCATTTCAACAGCATGTGGCTTCACCACAGAAAAATTATATATAAAAATCAGCAGCACTTATTCCTGGAATAAATACAAATGATATCATGAGGTCTAATTAAACATGACATTTAATAAAGCCAATACAATGCTGTTGGCCTACATGTCCAGCTTAAGTTCAAATACCATCTGCCTGAGTCCTTCACTGAAACATTTGTAGCCTCTGCAATCAAAACAAGCTGTCACTGCTAAAATGCAAAGCAGGTTTCTATTCTATTCTGGTGCTCAGAAAATGTGAAGGAGAAAAATAAAACTGTTTAATAAAATCGCAAATAAGTAAGAATTACAATAATTAAAGACATTAATTGCTCAACTTAAATCTTCACATCCAAATGCATCTTTCAAGGCACAAACCAACACTGCTTAACATCACCAGAGAATACAGAATATACCATAGAAATATTTAATTGTATGCGTTTAGCCATTTTATTAAACTGCTTCATAATTGGAAGATTAAAAAGGCAACTTACGTAGTATAGAGTCCCACAGTGGGAAACACTATTGTAAAACAAAACCTGCTCACATATATATGTCTCCATAGGTGAGTATACTGGAGATATTATCAGGGGTTTAAGATTTTGTACATATTTCAGTGGCATATGGGGGATAAGCGAGTTAATGCAAATCAAAGAAGTGCTAAACTTTGGCAAGCATAACGCTTAAATTCTCTGCAACACAGGGATTTAAACAATACTGATCAGATTGACATTGATTAAAGTTATTAGATCCGAGGCCTACAGGGATGCACGATTCATAATGGCCTAATTAGATTTTTAGAACATGAGGATATTAGAAGCCTGGCAAGTTTTAATAGCTTGAGCAGTTCACAGGGAGACGTTTTGCCAAGATTTCGAGGAAAGAAAACATGACTGCAGAAGCTTACGTTCTTGAATCACCGAATGGGTAGCTGCTAAATAAATACTGTCGATTTTCATTTTCCGAATCGTTACTTTTCCTTGAAAATTGTATCCGAACGCACATCGAGATTAAATTGTATTTTGATTAGACTTAAGCACCTCTCGTTGAGATTTAAGGGTGCATATTAGGTTACTGGATAGGATTCCATGAGTCAGTCAGAATTCTCTCAGCACACAGTAAAACTATTAGGTAAATACTGGAACACAGTGCACATTTCTTTTTGACTTCACAAATGAAAAAAGGAGTACTTCAGGTTTATAATATTTTTCCTTTATGAGACATCTCTATTTATTTGGTAACATTTTTGTATTTTGTATACATCATAGTGACTATATAAATGAAGGAATGTGCTTTACATTACCTGGGATAAGAATTGGTTTCCTTATAAAGTAGATTAACTGAAAATATTTTCCTACCCCTCTAGAATTTCCACTGATATTAAATAATGGACCTTAATATTTGATGGTAACTATACCAGGATTCTATTACATTACAGTGACAAAGGTATATGGAAATCCCTTCATTTTAACATTTTAAGCATAATAAATACCATTTGCCAGCTTATATTACATAAAATAGTTTTTTTGTTTTTTTTTAATCTGCTCCATGAAAGAAACAAAATTTGCAACTAACAATGGTAGCAGCATCCAAGCTGGGTGTATAAACTGAGACTTCTATTAATTGTCACAAATGTTTCTCTTCTTCATTTACTCATATTGGCAATAGTCCCTTATTATTCTGCCAAACCTCCCTCTGTCGGTCCTTGCACCGGCTTAAGAAGTTTTGGCACAATACATGCAATTCCTCTGAATTCTTCTGCGTGCATCGTTAAGTGACTCTTATTTCCCTGTGAAGCAAGGTTATAATCTGGTCTTCAGGGCCAGCTGGACAGTGGACACCAGCCTCATGAAACAAGCCCACATCCGTAGTCGTGCAAGACGCGACAGAAGACAGCGCTGCATGAGGCTGAGGATCGTCCAGATGATCTTCGCCCCCCACAATGGAAAGTGTGCAGTCTATAGCGAACGGTCACCTGGGAGATCATGGCCATGACTAGTCTGGTGCAGCGTTTCCCAAACAGTGTGCTGTCAGGCATGAATAAGCGTGCCACACAATTAGCCTAACATCAACACAATATTCAGCCTTTATGCTGAACTGTGATGCTGCAGTGCAGTGTCCACAGGAGGGACCCTACCCTTTACATCATATTATAATATTAGTAGGATACCTGGATTAATTTATCGCCAAACAGCAGCCTCAACCCGAAACCTAGCCAACACCAACATTTCAACCTAGGATGGTAACAACCAACACCTGACTCAGTTAACTCCCTTAAACCTATCCTTAATGGAATTCGTTTTTTTTTTTAATGTATTCTTTGTACAGGATTATACTATAATCAATGACAAACTATTTTCATTTTACAAATATACAAAATCAATTTCACAGGAAAACCCTTAAGTAACAGGAAAGAACACCTTCTGTGTTTGGTCTTAAATGGTTAGTTTTAGGCTGAATTGCAAGACTGCAGAGAGGGTTGTAATAGACAAAAAAATGAAGAATAAAATAGTTATTTATAGTCACTTTTCAGCAGTACACCATCTTAATAATTTGCTTCAGTATCAAGTATTTGTCCAAGGTGACGGTAACTTCAGGGTTTAGGAGACTGGCTGTTTGCCATGCATGGAAAAAAACTGATATCTGAGGATCAGCATCAGAACAGCAACTGGAAACTTCAGGAGGTCAAGTCATCAGGGTTTTCATGTCATGTGTGGTTCTTCTCTAGAGCACCGCTTTAGATTTTCTTAATGTCTGGCGTCAGTTTATTTTTTAAGTTTAAATAATTTAGACATCATATATTGGGGCCATTAATCAAGGAAAACAGACAGAAACCTCCATGTTGTGGCATATCATTAAGGCTACTAAAGAAAATACTTCTTTGTTTTTTAACTTCTGATATTAAAAAAATATTTTGATACTACAAAATCTTGTGAAATATCATGGACTAAAATAGGAGTTACTTATAGTTTAGTCCTGTTACTATGAAAGCTAGCAACATTACCCAAATGTATTTAAAACCGAGCTGGAGCTCATTGTGCTAACTGTACAGTAGCTGTGAACTAATTTTAAAACCACAGACGTAAGTTGTTAATGAAATGTATATCGCTGACCATTACTTTGTAACAAGAAAATAAGTAGTACTTGAGTCTTGTTTAGGTGGAACTGAAAAAAATAAGTACCACATGTAGACCTTTGACTGTTGCTTGACCTTATTAACCCAAAACAAGCCCAGCGCTGAGACTGACTAATGGCACCTAACCCAAAGTCAGCTGGTTGCCTGTTGCAAACAAACTCGATATATATCAAGGAGTATGTGCCTGGTGTTGGTTCACTGTGCTCAGCAAGGTCAAGGAACAGATGGCAAGGATCAAGGTGCAGTGAAGACTATGCCCAATGTCTGCTATTATATGTTTACACTCAATAATTCCTTCATGTAAACAAAATCCTAGTCATGAGGTAATACCTTCATGAACATAAGCATACAATATTCAGAGGCCAAAATGGGTATAAAATAAAGTTGAACCACTTGTAACTCCAAAAATATTTGTTGTGCCATTTTTGTGTCTTTCCTTATTAGTGGTCCTCACCTGACATGAGAAAAAGTGTATATACTATGCCGCACAGACAGACATAAGCAGTGTATTTAACAGTTCAGACAGAGTTCAGCTGCCACATGCATCTATGTTTCATGTGCCGTAAAACTCGTCAGAGGATTATCTGCTGTTCAATCAGGAGTCAATCAGAATCCTATGAATACAAAGTCTCTGGCTAATCTTGGCAATCAAATCTCGGATTGTCCTTTTTCACTTGAGGTAATACGGTTTGCTGCTTTCCAGGGATTTCTAATATTTAGAGCACCTCTCATCTTGGAAGGAGTACATTGTCAAAAAGAGAGGTGAGAAAGCAAACATCAAAGCTCATTGCTTTTCTGAAAATGACATGCTATTTTCTCTGACACATAATCTAGTGATTGAGTCGATCACAGAATTCAGTGCACTTAGTCTTTTCTCAAAGTCCAATCAATATTAAAAGCAATCAATTCAACAGTAAGGGTACAGATTAAAATTTGTCAGCTTTTCTGAAATATATGCGAAAGAAACATGTAGTTATGATTACAGTTTTGTCCGGAATAGAAGTATCTATGAAGAAAATAGTCCAAAATTATTAATTTACTTATGAACCGAATTTAAATATGTATTTAAACTGGCATTTATAATTGTCTTGCTACTTATGTTTCAGACTTCGGAGAAAAATAAAATCTTATTCAAAATTTAGTTTCCTTGCCAAAATGGTCCTCCTTGGCAGATGAACTACCACACAGTAGTTATTTCTCCCTTTGTTAGCAATTAAGACTTGTGGCAGGCTTCAAACTGTAATGGAAACAATTAAAGAATACATGCTTTTTCCCCCTCAGCCCAAATGGTATAATAAGTCGAGCAACTACAGGAACAAAGCCACTGAATCTCATTTAGAGCTCGTATAGTTTACAGGTGCTGGATTCAGAAATCAGATTTCGGAGGTGTTAATTTCCTAATATGATAGCTTTCTATTTATGCTGGCACTTATAAAGACATGCTGTCCAGAATGCATTATTTTTGTTCAAGAAGACTGTCAGCTCTATAGTCGATTCTTTTCAATCATTAATCATAGCCCAGCATTCAATTGCTTCCAGCAAATCAAACCATTTATCTCCTGCAGCTAATTCAATGAGACCACTTTAGTGTTGCTGTACTCCAGTTGAACTGCAGCACCCTGGGTTAAGCGGGGCAGATTGAAACTTAAGTTCATTGATACACAGGACAAAATTCACAGATGACTAAAATCATAAATCAAACAAAGCAGACAATACTGACTTGTCATTTACACTAGCTTTTTAAACTTGTTAAGGAGATGTGTTTCTTTTCCAAGCAATTCGAATGTAAATTTTAATTATCTTTTAAATCCTCCACTTTTCAGTCCCCCATCAATCATTGTCTAAACAGAAAAACATGACAAGAGTACTTAGTATGTGCATACAAAACAGACTATTCGAAAACTATTATGTACATAAAAACAGTAGATGGTTATTTGAACTAAACCACTTTACTAGTATAAAACATTATGGTTCCTGTCATTAGTATATTATCTTTACTAAGTAGATTTATTTCTGTAATACACATTTTAGAAAACAATACAACAAAGCATTGAATGTTAGTAACGTGTTTTGTCTGTTATTATTTCTTGGCAGACACCCTTATACAGGGTGAATGTTCAGTTATACTGAATAAATGTACATCATAAAACACGTAACAATGGCTTTAAGACCTAACTTAACACAAAACCAGAAGTGGAAAATTGATGTAACACACATTTAAAAATATACAAAATAGGTATTCACAACCCCTGTAATTGTGCACTACTAAAAAAAAGTGCACACAATGCGTATGAAGTATTTTCTGGTAGCATTATCTGACATCTCTGAAGCTCAATGAACACACACACCTCTTGGCATTTTAGGAATTGAAAAACAGCTTTTGTTATACAAACATTTCAGATGCTGTCAGGACTCCTGAGAAATAGATTATTACCACTTGATTGCTTTTAATAAGGTGGAATTATTTTCAAAGGAATAACAGTCTAACCTAAAATGAGTGAAT
Source organism: Amia ocellicauda (assembly GCF_036373705.1). NCBI lineage: Eukaryota > Metazoa > Chordata > Actinopteri > Amiiformes > Amiidae > Amia > Amia ocellicauda. Next base: position 7,027,334 of record NC_089852.1, read on the forward strand.
GATCTGGTTTGAAAATAAGTTGAGGGAAAAATAAAAACGATCTATATCCTCTAACCTCTGAAAATAGTTTTTTTTTTTTTTTTCCTCTTGACTGGCAAAGCAGCCCGAGCTTCAATTTGATACTACATGCCCTGGCAGAACTGACACATTAATTTTCTCACTTCCACACTTGCACTGACAAATCAACATCAACTATTTTCCACAGATCTCTAATTTTTTATGTATACCAAAGCATATAAAAATGTCAGTTCAGAGCATTTACAATTCAAACTAGATAGTTGGGGGCATTTCTCCATATCGGGCATTTCTCGTTTAACAGTCAGAGGTACCCAGCTAACCACGGGCATGCATGAATTAATTGAGACAGAAACTTCAAAGTGCCAGTGTAAGTAAAAACCCCCAGCTAACACAATTATGCAGGAAGATGGCATACAAAACACTGGCCAAAGGAAGGGAAAAAATCTAATTTAATGCATTGCAGAAAACAGCTGATAATCTCACATCAAAACCATCTGAATGAGAAAATTGTGAAACAGTAATGAAGGCATGTAATTTCAGTAACTACAGAAACTACAGTAAAACAGTAAATACTAACTGTTAGTGGAGCTGGCGAGAGCCTGAGAGATTGTTTCCTTGGGAAATGTAAACTGATTTTTTTTTTTTTTTTAATCTCCTTCAAGCAACTCAGTCCTACAAAATGCATGTTTTTTTTCTGCTTTCTTGTAAACGGAATCCCCTAAACCCTGCATCATTGTAGTATCACGTTTAATTCAACAACACTGAGACTTAATTTTACCACCCTGTCAATTTTAAACTTTAAACTGTGCTCATCTAAAATAAGCAGTCTAATGGTAAGAAAGTCCACTTGTGCCTGAAGCCAGTCTGTGCCCCGGGGAGGAAACCCAGTCTTAGAGGAACACCTGCTTAGTCCATCCCGTCTCCATCACAGACCTCTGGTGAAATCGATCAGGCTTCATATTGTGTAGAACAAAGGTCCAAAAACAATCTCATTGAAAACACAAAGGCCAGGAAATTGATTTAAGGAAAAAAAAACAAAAAACATGCTGCAATACACACCCGGTGCCATCTCTATGCCTGATGGGCATTCGCATATTACCTTATTATACTTAATAGTCTTTGATGTGACTTTAAATGAAGTTTAAATTACAATAACAATACACATGCCTACAACACCAGAGATGCTTTAGTTATGCAATATGAATCCTGGCTCATTTACCAAACAACGTCTCTCTAATTGACAGCTGCACTTTGCATCAACATACTTTAAATAGAGAGGACTTTAGGCAACCAGAATCCTGCTCATTTTACATTTTAATCCTGCATATAGGATTCAAATGGCTAATCATTCAATGGAGGCAATGAAAATGGCTCCCTTGGTAAAGTGTTATTACTTGAACCTGGCAAGGAACAAACAGGACACTTTATAACAGTCTAATAGCCCTTTAAAATAATCTTAATATGATTTCAAACGTAAAATAAGTTATATGGAATAATACAAGAATAGGCTGACTATTCTTACAAGTATATGAGTTATCTTGTGTAGATGTTAATGTCTAAAATTAAAGTATTTTACAACAGCTATAATTCTGTATTGTAATTATTGTACTGTGATTCATCCACAAAGGACACAATACTAATACTTTTAAAACATTCACCATATGGTTGTATTTTTTATTTACTAAAAACCATCAGAGAAATACAGCCCATTTCATTGAACACAAATACAATCCCAATAAACTGTAAGAATGATAATTAGATTGCACTGTTGACCTTGTACTCATTAAAACCAAAAGAGGTAAATTATACACAAAAAGGTTAAGTTAAAATGCAGGCTTTGATCTTGTAACTAAATGAGAAAAAGATCTACATATAAAAAAAAAAAAAAAAAAAAAAACCGTTTTTTTATATAACTACAAAAGCATACCTAAATCTCCTAAGGATATTACAGGGATCATTAAGGTTAAAACATACAGAAAAAGGCATAGCCAAGGTATCAAACATCCATTTTAATCTATTAATTTTGAAGTTCCCCAAAACATTTTTTACTCTTAATTTTAAACCCCAGGGTAAACCTTACTCTAATACTTCTTGTAACAAGTCAGTGAACATGTGAGGAAATAACTGGTGAACAATTATTTCAAAAAGCAGATTCTTGCTCCTTTGGGTTACCCATGGTGAAGCTTTAGACAGGAAGCATGCAGGCTTGAAAAGATTTGATGTACCAAATCTCAGCAGTGGTCCCCTTCTAAGAAGCAGGCTATACTTTGACCTTTTGTTTATTGGCTAAATGCCATTCATTTATAGGAGATATAAAAGATAGCTGAGGATAAAAGCTTTAAAGCATATTGCTTTCTTGGGATTTCTCTATTGCCATGACCTGCTCCTAGAAATGTCTTGAAAGTAGATAAAAAGCAATCCTGTCAAGAAAAATTGGCTTGTGGATTAAGGAAACGGATTTAGACCCCTAAAAACTGAAAACTTTGACCTTCGCTGATTGTTACAACACTCTTTTTATTCTATTACAGTTACCCTGCTGATGTAAGGATACAATACTAGTAATCTGCAGATATAAAAGAGACTAAATACACAGAAATACTATAACATTTCATTTTGTAAAAGGAATGACTGGAAATGTGTAGTATTTACTTGAACTAAAGCACATATTACAGATTACCTACAGAAGCTTATACCCAGCACTCCCCTCCCTGCATTGTTATACAGTAAATATTTATACCAGTCAGTGTCCTAGAAAAATATCTGATTTTACACAGATAAAACTATTTCTTGTGCTTTTCACATGTTCTGCAATTAACAATTGTTAACAGTCCTTGTATTGCTATATTAGAATTGGGAAACATGAAATGAAAATGGCCTGGCTAAAGCCAGAAGATGGATTACTTCAGCTTTATATCATTGTTCCTTTCTTTCCCAGTATTTGTTTTGTTTTACTACAGGAATCTCCTTAATTTAGTTTCAGACCTCTGTGACATTACTGATGTGCTGGCTGCTCTACTCAGTTGTCAAGGCACCAACTGATCTTTCAGAGTGCTATTTCCTTGGTTACCACTTAATTGACTACATGATAACACTTAACTGTAATAACACAAACAGTGCATTGAAAGACACAAAACAATAACAACATGCGAACAATTACAATATAGGCCACCTCTGCTATTCCCTATTGTTTTACTGCTCAATCTGTTCATTTCCATTATATACATCGTCTGCAAAGGAATGTAGCACAATGACTAATAAATAATATACCAAAATGCAAATATGACACATGATTTTCCCCTTAGTGCTTGGCGCCACCTGGTGTAAGAATAAAAATAAATACTTGTATAATTAAAATGTAAAAAGACTATGGTTAGCCTAGTTAATTATCTGCAAGGACAGTTGTTGTTGTTTTTTTTTTGTTGTTTTTTTCCCAAAGGAGACTGAAAGTGTGGGTATTTGTGGGCAAAACAAAACAGAAATTTAAAGTATCATCAAAAGCTAGAATAATATAAATAAAACTGTATTATGCATAAAGGAAACAACTCAAATTCCCTAAAAACAAACTATTAAATTAAACAAACTGCCCTAAAAGCATGTCAAACCCTAGAAATAAGATTTTCCATTTGAAGACAAACATCTCGATCTATATTAAAACTTTGCATTTCTCCTTCCAAACATTGCAAACCCCTGAGCCCTGATGCATCATAAACACCAGCTATACTTCATTATGCTCTAAAACAAAAATCACTGTTAACAGCCCCTGTATATGGAGCATGCTACAACAGCTAAAGCGATTAAGCTCCTTTTATTCCTTGGTGTATCTTGCTGCTCGGCAGCCTCAAACATTGCTAAACACGGCGACCACAGGATCTGGCAGACCTTCAGCCACATTATTAGAGGTAATTTCCTGCCCACTCGTTTCAGATCAATTGATATGCAGTGCGGAAAGGACAGTGTTTCACTCCTCTCCTCCATGTTGCACAGAACCCTTCAGTTTCAGTGCACTTTGCTTGCACAATTTAACTCTGCTTTCCCTCAAGTCTGCAGTGCAATTGGTGACAGAGACGTCATGGCTTATTTGACCCATTTGCCACCAGCCACATAATAAATAAATAAATACAATCTAGCTTAACAATCATCCAATGCATTATACTTTTGGTTTAAAATACTGCTTGGGTTACTATACAAAGTAGAATTGGCCATCTATACAATATATCCTATACATTCTAACATGTTCAAAATAACTATAGATATACAGAGATTAAACAACTAGATATCTAAATATTGAAGAAGCCAAGCCCTGAAGACTTTGGCTTCATGAACTCAAAGTGCCTCACTAAGACCTTGAAACCCACACATGACCTCATTCAGACAATACATTGTGATTCTATAACATTTCCTGTTAATGATGCAACCATATTCATACACTGAAGAAAATTGTGTGATACTGACAAAATTATATCAATTTTTATCAATTGATTTTTCCAAGAAAGAAAATGTCTACCACTGGGAAACAAAGCAACCACCATGGAGCCTGTATAGGCACTTATCTCAGCAGCAATGCACATGCAAAATGGCGACCTCTGCTGTCAGCAAAATCATAACGGTTATATTCTTTACCAGATAGAAGACTATAGATTTCAATATATAGTCCATGTTAAAAAAGTCCTCGTGTTGACTATAAACATATTTTATTTCAGCCAGGAACCATTGTAGTATCTAATCCCAAAGTGCTGTAGTATAGTTCTCATATAATAATCAAAACATAAACAACATTCAGTATGTTTGGGAATACTACTTTTACCAAAACATTACATATACATTATTTGAAAAACTATTGTGATCAAATAAATAGCTAATCATCGATGTGCACAATCAAATACAGCTTTGAAATTGGACTAGAAACTCTCCACAGAACAAGATTTTGATCACTTTCATGTCTAAATACTGTCTTATAGTAGAAAACCACCTGCCTGGACAAAAGGGATTCACATGACGTACTCTGCTGAGAACAACAGCGCTGGCAGCTTTTTATCTATGGATATAGTCATTAAAAATCAGATTTGTTTCATCTCAGTCAACAATCTCCGTTTTCGGCCGTCCTGTAGTTACTGCACGTGCTTGAGCATCTTCTATAAAGATTTACAAAAAGAACAAACAAATCCAAACACTGAGAGACTAAATTTGTATTGTCAATGTGAATAATGCATACAAAAAAGCCAAGAGTAACAACTACCAAAGAATAAGGATTATCAAAGTGGATTTCAGTACATCCAGTTTCTAGACAGACTGTTCAACCACATGCTACACGTACTGTGTACAGAAACATTTTTGACTGGGAACTTTGAGTCCTAAATATTTGCAAACACTGCAAGAAAGCTAAAAAAAAAAAATGCTCTGATGAGAAAAACAATATTTAAAACGTTTTCTACAAAGCCACTGAAAACACATTTTAAACAGCAATTAGCCAGTATATATGAATACATAATGTGAGAAAGGGATGCTAATCACTTCAGAGATAAAGACAAGATCAGGGATCAGACAGCTGTGTCTGTCCCATCATGTCTAATGTTTCTTTATCCAGCCATTCACATAAGCGCTGTCTGTTCCTGTTATTTGGGGCACGCCTCTCGCTAAGAAACTGGCTTCAACTTGTAATCTGTGACTTCCGAAAAGGCAGCAGGTGGCCAGTTCTAGTTTGACTCAATGGCGTTTTATGGACAGTTCACATCCATCCTCAATTCCCATTCACATTGGGGCAAGAGAGATAAAAGACAGTATTCAAAGCTGCAGATTGTTTAGGGACTAGAGTGCACTCCTTTTTCACTAGGCCTTTGAAAACATACCTAGTGCTTCAGGGTGATACTCGAGATGTGCTTTGTGGAAGGGAGAAATGTGGACAGTGCTGCAGAGTGTTCGATCCCCAAAATTGTGTAAATGCTGTTTTTTTTCCTTTTCTTCTTTTTGTGGGGGGGGGGCAGGGGATCATTTTAAGGTATTAATAAATAAAGTCAAAGAGAGGGCTGTGACAAACATTGTATGGCAGCAATTTGCATTCCACTAAAGGAGGCCACCCATATGCAGAGTTGATCAAATGCAATTTGTATTAAGGCAGCTGCAAAACATTTGGCCCACAGAAACGAAACATATGGCTGCACCTCAGAAACTACAGCAGAGCGTGTCATAACTGCAGGAAATGTAGTCGAGATGCTGAAAACCGAGAACAAGTACATTAATAAAACATATTTGATTCGTAAGCTGAATGTTTTATTATCTGCTGTAAAACTGGGACCCGAGACATTCATTTTAATACGCTTGGATAACCTCCATCATGCTCTTGTGTACAGTAACCTATGTAGAATTATGGGTCAACACTGTTTAGAAGAAATAAAACTAAAAATGAACTTCTGTACCCTTACAAATTGTAAATAATGCATTACGAAGCTAGCAAAGAGAATGTCTAATACTGTAGGAAGCACAATAACAATATTTAATACCTGTCAAACCCCCTTTCCCCCTGCTTCATACTTTCTTGTGTACTTTGAATATTCATGATGAGTGGGATGTACTTAGCATGGCACAACACACATTATAAACTTACAGAAACTGAAGCAAACATGTAGTACAAGACAGCAGCAGCAGCAGCAGCTACGGCAAACAAGGTGAAAGACTGCGCTACAATACACTTGAATTCCAAGCATGTAGTAGCATACAGATCTGTGGTCTGGCCTTCCACATTAGGCAGGGTTTAGAATAATGTTGTAATTCAATAGTTTGCATATAATTCATTAAATGTAATTACAGTCTGAATTCCTGAATATAAGACAACATTTTTACATTAAATACATTCAGTTCATTATTTTGTATTATGTCTTTAAGTAGGCCTAAGCAATTTAAAGCAATGGTATTTTGCATGACAGCAACCACACACAGTTTGTAAATGGATAGCATGGAGGTTCGCATAGCAAGCTTTAGCATGCTACTCGAATTTACAACAATAACTCGTTTGTCAAGAGAAAGATTCCAAAGTAAATTAATACCCACAAACACACTGCTATCTGAACTTGTACAACCAGTCATAGTATTACTATATCAGGAATGGGCTCAATATTATTCTCGCATCCACTATTATTACTTGATCTAGCCAGCAATTAACTAATGTGGTAGTCTCATTAAAATAAAATTAAAAAGTTATCAGTTATCACCGTATGTCACAACTTTTCTTTGGCCAATTTTCTGCTCATCTGATGAAGACATTTTATTCAGGGAACACAAAAGGAAATAAGATAAAGGCCATGCTAAAACAGGGACCCAGGCTGAGAGTTTTAACATATATTACGAATATGCACCGCAGTATCCCCTGAATACAAAGTAATTTAGATGCTGCTGGCTAAAATCCCTTTCTATTTCAGATGACACTTGGCTTTTAAGACGGCTTTAGCTTTTAAGCTTTAATTAACTCAGAAATAAGCAATGGGAAAATTCCAGCTGAATTAGCCTTTTGAACCCCTCTACAAAACTAGGACATAAGTCAGCAGATGCTTATTTAAGTTAATGAGGAAAGATCTTAAAGAATGTTGTATCCCCCATTTTAGATCATTTTATTAGTTTAAAATGTAAGTTTTAAAATGTAATGAAGAGCTTACAAAGCACATACTGTATGAACGGCATAATGCCCTGTCATTCCAATACAGTCAAGAAAAATGTACTCTCTCACATGCAGGATATTACTGAAACTGAAGTTTAAACAATTCATTTTTAACATTGTTTTTGATGTATATTCCTCCAATTAGCATTTGCTGCCCTTTTCAAGACACTGTTATATTTCAGATAAATTAACTAGATCGAACTAGGAAAGTATTCCACATTAAGAAATCTTTCTTCTCTAAATGTGTTATTGTGTTCCTTGTCAACCTATGTTTTTAATGACTTAGAAATAAGCAAATGCATTCTGCTACAGTGTTGACATAGTCACTAATAAGACTTGTGCAATTTGGATGGAAACATAATTACATTAAACACATTTGCTTTCACTGATCTCCTATAACACATGCTTTTCAGATCCTGCAGTACGAAGTAATTGACCTGGAAGTAACTAATAGGTACAAATGTTGTGATTAAAGTATTGCAGGTAAATTCCATACTTTTTGTCTTTTACCAGAGACCGAGCTTTCAACCTGCTTGTCAAATGTGGTTGGCTGTTCCTTGTTCTGTTTTTTTTTTTTTGTATGTGCACTGTTGGGTTATTGGTTGGGCTTGCATGAAAGCTCCTAATCTTTACCATTTTACTGCTGTTTGACATTTCCCTTGTGCATATGTAAGCAGAATGAAAGCCCAGCTTCTGCAGCACCTGTCAGGAACTACGCTGAGTGGACTGAGCTACACTCAGAGTCAACCATAACTTAAAACCTAATGATCTGAAATGGGTGCTTGATTGTAAAAAAATGAAATTGAAGATAACAATCTAGAAGCTGGGGTAAAATTTTAACTACATTAAAAACCTGGGACATTTTATATCCTAGAGTTGCACTACAAGCTTTATCCCTTTTCCTGTAGTTTGTTTTGATTGAAAGATGTATGGATTAGCTCAGGAAGATCAAAAAAGCACAAAACTGTTCTAAAGCTGTGCCAAAGGAAAGAAATATATAAATTTAACCACTGTTACAGTAAGATTTCTACAATTTAGAACCAATATTCAAATTGGAGGTTCAAATTGCCTACATGCAAAAGAAATTGTGTCACCGTCTAAGCACTTTGTTATTAAAATCCAGAGAGGTCCGTGGCCTGATCTGAACCTTGCTCAGACACCTGGGCAGAATAACAATACCAGTATTTTAGAAATAAGAAATACATTGTGAAACCCTACTGCTTAATGCTTCAACTTAATTTCCCATGACAGCAGCAGAAGGCCAAGCATTTACATTTTAAATAATGTCTTGTATTCCCATTAGAGTAACTCCAACTTGTTGACAAGGAACTGTCATGTCTTGTGTCTCAGAAACACTGATATTAAGAAGTACCTTCTTCCATTTTAAATTGATCTGAAATTCTACAGTAAATCTTCAATGATTCACTTGGCCAGAGAGGTTTTGAATCTCCCTACATGTATTTTTCCTGGCAATAAAAGATTACTTCTCGTCTCTTTTTACACCACATTCTTATAAACGCGCCACTGACAGGAAAGAATGTGTCAAGACAATGTTCTTGTTTTGTATTTATCCTCTTGAATGTAAAAACTCATTATATGAGAATACTTACTGCACAGTATTTAGCTTCTTGTTAAACAGGGTTTATTAGATGCCCAACAATGAGAAACAGGTACTATTTGTATTGTATAATAATTGTATAAAATAATAAAGTATGTTCATTTCCATCTGCTTACACCAGAGTATTTTGTTACAGGAGAAACTGAAAGAACAAAGAGCTCCCCTGAATTAATTTGGCAAGAAAACAAACTGTCTATCCCCTCCCAGTGTCCTGAATGCTATAGCAATTGTGTCATGAAAACAAAGTACTATGTAGGGTTGTATATTCTACATTTCAACATTTTGATTTATGAATCCAAAATCCTTTCAGATTAGAAAGTGATCCCCCCCGGCCCCAAAAAGTGTTAGGTGCTTCTATCACGAAGAATGATGTCGTCCAATTACCATGAAAGAACTACGCTTCAGAAGCAAGCATTAGCAGTAACTGCATTTCTAATCTTAAGCCTTTTTTTTTTTTTTCGGACAGAGTAATATGCATAGTAACGATTCACTGTATACAATGTGAATCTATGGGAACGAAGTGCTGGCACACTGAAAATGATAACACAAAAAGCTCCCTTGATGCCTACTGTCTAAACATCAGCCCAGAGGGAGTGGATGAGCAGCCAATGACACATTTTAGACTTTCCAGATCATGCAAATTGATCACAGGTTAAACAGGATAGATCTTGGATAAAGGGTAAGCCTAGACGAAATGACTGGGAAATGACCTTGACAGAGTAAGTATAGATAAACAAGTCACCTAAAATGAGAACATTTTGCTTCATGCTCCTGGAGATACTATCTGTTCCCGAACTCAATTTGTCTCCTTCTAAAGTCCCTGCTGTCAAAATGGGTTATTGCTTCACTATGGATCCCACTGGCTCACAAAGGATATTGCTTTAAAAAAAAAAAAAAAAAAAAAAAAAACTAATTCTGGTAACAAAACAATGAATGCAATTTATAGAACAAAGACCATACATCAAGTCAGTGTAACAAATAGATCTTTTGAGAGAATTTTGAAAAGCCAATTGTTGATCCAAAAACAATGCTCAATTCTGAGGTTATTCTCCCTGGCTGAAGATCAGAATATTGTTTAATCCTTAAGCAATGCAAGGCAAAGCTGCCTCATCAGGGACTTTTAAGATAAGCCAACACACCTAATATAATTATAAGGATCATACTGTCAAATAACCACAAGGACCTAAAGAAATGGGACAGATTTGGGCAGATGAACTAGAATAAAAGGCCAGACTTTATTCTTGACAACTGCTCTCTTCTCACAGGTTGTTCAACATTACTGCTGTGCAGATCACATGACTGTCATTATCATTCACGTTACTGTTAATATGATATGTGTTTAGGAGTTTGCAGGTAGTGCATGCAAGATTACCTTATCAAATGACAGATTTAAAAGCTTTAAAGCAACATTCCCCCATCATTTCTGTTTACCAGCACAATGGTTTTTCTTTCAAAGAATAAGAAATACAATTTGCACTGTAAAATGCCACAGATTCATGCAAAATCTAATGAATAGTGCTAACCTTCATTACTTATTCATTCCTTTCAATTAAAGCAAAAAAGCTCCTTTCCTCTTTAGGATATTACAGCTTGTGGAGAAAAATGTTACTCAGCAGATTTGTGCTGATACTAAATGGAACTACTAAGTCAAATTAAGGTTTACTGCTTAAACAGTAAACGTCAGCTATTATTATTTTCAGACAAGGAAGAATGATCATACATATGACAAGGTCTGATAGTTACAAGCTCCCTTCAGCAGCCATATCTATTTAACAAATCTTGTGGTTAAACATTCAATTCAAGATAATCAGCAGCTTATCATATTTAAATAGTATTTTTCTTTGTGTTATTAACTTGATATGCTTTAAATAAATATGGACATATACAAAAATGGATTTCAAAACATTAAACCTCTAACATTCCAAGTCATGCTTAGTAAACAAATTAGTAACACACTGTAAGAGATTGCGTTTGTTTGATATAAGCATGAACTGTCAAAATTTGACACAAACTGACACAAAAGGCAACGACAGAAATACACAGGCACTAGATTACATTCACAGTTGGCAGGCACATTACTGGGTTTCATGACACACTCTCTCCAGAGCAAAGTGAATAACACAGTCCCATTTTGATTTCTTAGAAACCAAAGCAGTGGAATTCCAGCCCCACCTTTTCCGTGAGGCTATCCATGCTTCAGCAGACAGTGTGAATACGGCCATGATCTGTGTATTCGTGACCACCATCAGTAAAACGCTCTTTCACCATACAGCCCAAGAACAGATTCCCCCTCTTAACAAACAGAAAACAGTCTCAAGTATGGTAACTGATCTCCATTCACTAACATAAGAGTCCTAAAATCAGGACACTAGGAAATGTGTGAACAAATGCAGACTTTGAATGCCAAATGTTTATATCAATGCCCAATTTAGCAGAGAATGGAGACACTTCTTTGGGAATGCTTTATAACTGCATTGGTGCTTTTCAGAGAACAACACTTAACAGATTATACTTTTTATTATTAGTAGCACTACTAATTGTAGTAATAATAATAATGAATCAAGTAATTATTATGTTAGAAAACCTTGGCAACTCACAAAACATTTTTTTTTCCTTTGGCCATTCATTGATGTGTGTTTTGTTTTAGTCTGCTGAGGTTTGTCCTACTCCTCCATAGCACAGTGTAAATTAAATAATTTGATAAACTAATATACAGTTTATGCGTGGTACAGATGTTGCCAATTTTCCATATCAAAGCAAGTTAAAGCTGAGAATGCAATTTCTTCCCATTATCATGGTACCAATTTATTGTTGTGCAGGTTTGCATATCCATGCTAGCTGTGTGAAGTAGAGCTGTAAATTCCGTTGTCTTTTGTCTGCTTTCGGCCACCATGTTTTTTCTCTTTCTCCCGTGGCATACTATGGAAGAAGCCACATTTAAAAGGCTATTCATATGCCAAATAGTGCTGATAGCTTTATTTCATCCGGCTGCTTGTTAACAAGCTGAATGGTAACTAGTTCAATGTAATGCAGATCTGATAAGGTTACAGCAAGGACAGGGCTCCTTAGAATCACAAGTATCGGTTTCTTACCCCGGCCCTGTTTTTTGCTCTAGCTAGCATTTCAGAACTGCGAGATACAGAGAGCGCTTTGTGTGGATTCTCTCTAAAAATAACTACACAAATGAAGCCGCAAAGCTTAAAGAGTAACAAGGCTTGGAAAATCACTATTTGAAATCTCTTTTTATGTTTTTAATTCTTTGAATCACAATAATATAAACGGCTCATTATTGCAAAATGCATGCATATGCAAAGGTAAGAAAATCCAATGGGAGTATTGCCAGGAAAGCTTTTTTAATTGTGGTATCTGAATTGATGTACTTATTTTTTATAGAAGCCCTCCAAAAGTTCCTTCCAAATAACTAGGTCATACGATATGCCTTATCAGATACTAAACTCTCACATAACAAATGTTAATAGAAGCTGTAATGAGGCTCATTAGCACAAAGGAAATCAATCAGGCCAAAGGCAAACATAAATATTTCAAGAAAAGGTTTGTGTTAACTTTAGAGAAGTTTTATTATTTATTTAGCTTTGCTCATCTGACTAGGAAGGAAGCACAATTCCAGGCAGCCCACATGCAATAAGAGAAAAGTTTAAATTAAACCAAAAACAAAAAAACTTTACTGGATACATAGTTTTATTTTATAATTTATACATTTCTGGTAGGTATGGTATTTCATTGAGTAAAAAAACAAACCACATCTAAACATTTAAAAGTCTTAATATTCTCAGTATACACTTTGAAACCAAATATTCCACCAAACAGAAACACTATGAAAACGGCTGAATGGCATCTTTGGGGGATGCCACTTTATAAGTGCAGTCGGGAATGAGAAATTGTGCATTTCTTCTGAATGCATGAACACATACTAAATATTTAGGAAATCATTAATATTTTACAGTGAAAGTGCAGAGAATGTAGTTCCTTGAGCCTGTCCAAGGCTTTTTAATTTTATTTAATTATTTAGTTAGTTATTTGTTTTATTCTAAGAGAGTTCCCGCCCATAAAATGACCTCTCTTTTCTCAACACATGTATGTATATTGCTGTATGCATCTTTGATTTGATAGACATGCGGCCTGCTGTGTAAACCCTAAAGATCTCATGTTGAGATTTTCAATAAAGTACCATAACTAACAAAAATATAACAAGTGAAAGAGTACTGTGCTCATACAGACTATCGATATACACTGAAGTGCACAAACACATACTGTCATTTGTACACAGTTCTCCATCTCCATCACCTTTTGCAGGACACTCTACTCAATATATTGATTTAGTAAATATATGTATTTCCAAATCCTTTTGCGTGCTTTATAAAGGTCCACATGGTAATGAAGCTTACTATTTAACACTTCAAAGAAGCCAACAACAGACGAGTCTTATTTATTCCATATACAAGTTAAAAATAACACATTTATACAGAAGGCTAACATCCATAGTAACTACCCCCAAAAAATGTCATACAGAATAAAGTTCCAGCTTCACACAAGAAAAAGAAACCAAGATACAATCTGAATTAAGTGACATTTTTAGTAACAAGTCTCCTTGACTATGCTAAAAATGCCTGCTATCACTTGTTGGTAAATGTCCACTTTATTGTTACACTACAAAGACGTGCAATTAAGGACACATTCCTGGGTTTGCAATTGCTCTGTAATTGTTTACAGCATTGGAGGGTTTACAAGCCTTCACATCTAATTCCCTTCAGTAAATGTAAATGTACTTTTAACAAAAAAAAAAAAACTAACAATTTTTTGTCTTGATCAACAAAGCTTACTAGGAAATAAATGTTTTAACATCTTTAGAAAGTACTTGGCCCTCTGAACCCAATCATCAATAAATCACTAAGCCGTTGCAACACTGACAATTTAATAACGCTGTTCAATTTCCATTAAAATACCAGAAAATAAAATGTATTAGACACTTAACACACACTGTAGACAGTCAATACTAATTACATTAGTTATTTCTGTCAGTCATCTGAAGGACATCAAAGCTGTTCTTTCAGTGATTTTCAATTACTGAAGCCCTCTCTTTCTATGTGTAATAGATAAATACACATGCAGTGTAGCTGTATTTACAAGTCAACTATAGTTACTATGTTCTGACAGCTGCCAAACTTGACAATAGTATTCTGCAGTATTTGTTCATTCATGGGGAGAACATTTTTTAAGATCAGTAATGAATATTAGCATTGATTATCTGTAGAAAAACTGGTAAAACAGAAAAAGTTAAATGTCCTTTGTAAACACAAAAGCTGTATTTAAAACCTACGGGTTTAAGTTTAAGCTCAGTAGACACAACACTATTTTAATTTATACAGACATCTGTTTCAAAACAAAATATATATGCATAAACCACTGAAATGGACAGTGCATGTTCATTTATTGTAAAAGTGCATTATCCTTCCAAACAAATAATTTTCTTTCATTTGTAGGCAAACAGGCTCCCCTTAAACACTCACATTAATACTGAGACATCCCCGGACACACAATTACTTCCATTCCACATTTCCAAGTACAGCATCTTAAGATTACTGATTTTCCTGTCCATCTTCAATAAAATAAAACTACAGTACAGATTTCAACAGGGCCATTGTCATATCTGGACTGTAGATTTGCATCCCCAAAATATATTTGTGAGAAATATATGTGGCAACCTAAATAATATATGAAAACTATGAAAAAAGCTTTAAATGATGCAAATACTCTACCTCCAGTTATGCAACACAAAGCCAGGACACTGATCAGCACAAACATTACAGGGCTGTCCTCTTTCTGGATCATCAAGAGTAGACAGCTGTGACAGGGTAAGAGGAATCAAGGTTAAAATAGTTCAAAGTAAGAAAAGCAAGTCACAATATACAGATATCTTTGAAAATACATAGGGGAGTATAAAAAGCATTTACAGCCATGCCTTCAAACCCTTGTACCAGTTTTTCAAGGAACACATGGTGTCAGTTGTCCATCTCTGCTCTTTGAACTGCAGTTGCTCATGGATGTTTAGATTGTACTGCACTGAGCAACCAAGTCCAATAATGAGTAAATATATCACTAAAAAAGAGCATACATACTTGACACAAAAAAGCAAACACCAAATAAAGATCTGAATCATTCTACACCAGATGGTTTCGGACATGGAAAACTAAAGAACCACATCAAACACTTGCAAATGCAAATTGAATATCTAGTTAATTTAGGGGGGGAAAAGCACTAATGGTACTGAGACAATGAACATGTCAACAGTCTGAAGATTGATGCAGGAGTGGAATCCAGGGAATGATACCTAACAGGAATTAAAATAGGAAGAAAACCAATATTTTATAGTAATACATAAATCAATAACATGTTTTACTTTATAACCTAGAGCTTTTATCTCGAAGTCTTCATAAGCAGTGATTTGCTCTACTGTATACAAACACGTCAGTTTTATGGATAAATAAAAATGCCATACGGGGCAGGTGTTGTACTATATATGCAACACAATAACAAACTTGAAACGTCCCGACAAAACAGCTACATATGTATTCATTTATTGTAAATAAACATATATACTATTTGAAGAGTCCAAAATACTAGTAAAGACAACTAGATGCCCCAAACAAAACAGTACATCGACCAAGAAAACGCATGAACAACAGCACAGACCAAACTCACATTAGGCACTTGCATATCCACGTACTGGAGATGCATTTGTTTAAATTGCATAATGAAATCAATCACAAGGCATAGCGATGCAGCGCCCGGAGTCCATCGCATCTGGAAGCGCGACACGCACTGGCGCTGGTTGCGTTTTGCTGGGAGATGCGGGATTTTCAACACAACAAGCACCACCACCTTATGCTACTCACCGATCTGCTTGAATGTCTTTTCTTGGAGCTGCGAGTGAACATGTCAGGTTAATTTCCCAGGTTACACACATGTAAGCCGAGACTTGGAGACGTGCTCTCACGCATGGGTAAGTGAATGCTCAATGTGGCGCTGGAGTTCCCCAACACAACACTCACTATCCCATGTCATTAATGAGCGGAGAAACACCAACTCCACCCAACTCGAGTCCCTCCAATGGCATTGCTCAGTGGTTTGGAAAACGCGGAAAAAAGGCGATGCTTTGCTTATATGTGGATTTAAACAACCACCTCACCAGTTTTCGCTTTTTAAGTGTATATTTGTTATACACAGATAGAACACGTCTATTACAAATTTGAATTCATGCTTTCCCAATGCTTGATATCTTGTGCAATGTATAATATCGCACAAAAAGGGTTTTGATTAGATAAGCTGAACACTTTATCCTGCACCTAACTGTCACTTAATAAATGACTAAGAATGAGTCCCAAGTTCAGTTGACATACTGGAATTAGCCTATCCCGTAAAGTACACGCTTGCTGTGAGAAGTCAAACAGTGCTGCAGATATTACAGCAAGGTCTTTAGAAACCCAGCTTACATAAACCATGTATCAATGATTTACATCTAAGTGTATCAAACAGTTGTCAAGGAACAGGATTACATTTTTTTTTTTAAAACATCACCTATCTATTTTACTTCTTATTTAATTAGTATTGCATAAATCAAAACCATTATCAGTGTCAAGTTGAGTTAATTTAGTAACAATTCAGCACTTTCAAATAACAAAATAGTTACTAGGCATTTACATATCATTATTGAACCCTACCAACAAAAGGGTATACAGACGGGTGACAAATTAAAGGAAAACCAACATAATGTGTCTCAGTAAGGTGTTGGACCACCACGAGCCACCAAAACAGCTTCAATGCACCTTAGGTTCTACGAGTCTCTGGAACTCTACTGGAGGGATGGACCTTCATTCTTCCAAAAGATATTCCCTTGGTGTTTTGATGAGGGTGGTGGAGAGCATTGTCTAACATAAGAACATAAGAAAGTTTACAAACGAGAGGAGATCATTCAACCCATCGTGCTCGTTTGGTGTCCATTAATAACTAAGTTATCCAAGGATCCTATCCAGTCTAATTTTAAATGTTCCCAAATGTTCAGCTTCAACCACATCGCTGGGGAGTTTGTTCCAGATTGTGAAGCCTCTCTGTGTGAAGAAGTGTCTCCTGTTTTCCATCTTGAATGCCTTGAAATTCAATTTCCATTTGTGTCCCCGTGTCCGTGTGTCCCTGCTGATCTGGAAAAGCTCCTCTGGTTTGATGTGGTCGATGCCTTTCATGATTTTGAAGACTTGAATCAAGTCCCTACGTAGTCTCCTCTGTTCCAGGGTGAAAAGGTTCAGTTCCCTCAGTCTCTCAGTAGGACATTCCCTTCAGACCTGGAATAAGTCTGGTTGCTCTCCTCTGAACTGCCTCTAGAGCAGCGATATCCTTCTTGAAGTGTGGAGCCAAGAACTGTCCACAGTATCCAGATGAGCTCTAACCAGTGTTTGTAAAGTCATTACTTCCCTTGTTCTAAATTTTACACTTTTGACAATATACCCTAATATTCTGTTTGCCTTTTTTATTGCTTAGTCCACATAGACTCCTAGGTCTTTCTCATATGTTACTTCATCTACTTCTATTCCTCCCATAGTGTAATTATGCATGTAATACCTTGCACTTGTCCACATTGAATTTCATTTGCAAGGTGTCAGCCACAACTGAATATTATCTAAGTCCCTTTGAATAACCTGTGCTGCCGAGATTGTATCTGCTGAGCCATCTATTTTAGTATCATCAGCAAATTTGACAAGTTTGCTAACTATCCCAGAGTCCAGATCATTAATATAGATTAGAAAAAGCAAAGGCCCTAGTACTGATCCCTGTGGAACTCCACTAACAACCTCACTCCAGTTAGAAGCGACTCCTCTAATCGACACCCTCTGTTTCCTAGACATCAACCAATTCATAATCCATCTACTTACATTACCCTGAATGCCTACAGCTTCCAATTTGAGGATCAGTCTTTGGTGTGGAACCCTATAAAAAGCTTTTTGAAAATCTTAAGTATATCATATCATATGCTTTCACGTGATCTACAGCGGCAGTTGCATGTTAAAAAAAACTCAAATAAATTAGTAAGACATGATCTGCCTCGTCTAAACCCATGTTGACTATCTCCAAGAATATGTTTTTTATTAAGATGCTCCTCTATTTTCTGTCTAATCATTTTTTTAAACATTTTACAAGTAATGCAGGTGAGACTGATTGGTCTATAATTTCCTGACTCAGTTTTGTCCTCTTTCTTGTATGACATTTGCTGTCTTCCAGTCAGTTGGCACATCCCCTGTTCTAAGTGTCATTTGGAATATTTGAGTTAGCAATCTAAAAATAATTTCCCTCATTTCTTTAAATACTGTTGGAAATATACCATCTGGCCTGGGTGATTTGTGTGTTTTTAATTCTGCTAGTCCCTTTAGTACCTCCTCCTCATTTATCCTGATCTCTCTTAGGGTTTGACTGGACTGATTGTTAACCTGTGGCATGTTATCTGTTATTTCTTTTGTAAAAACCTCTGTGAAATACTCATTTAGAACATTTGCCACATCTTGTTCATTTTCCAAGATACTTCAATTTTTGCCCTTTATCTGTTTCACTTCCTCCTTTATTTACCTCTTGCTGTTGTAATATTGAAAAAAGCTCTTTCCAAGAGCTATGTTTCTTTCTATTTCCCTCTTTGCTTTCCTGATCCCTTTCTTAAGATCTCTCTGCATCTTCAACATATTCTTTGTATTTAGTTTCATCTCCATCCCTTTTGTATGCGCTATACAACATTTTCTTTCTCTTGATATTTGTTTGCATCCTTGTTTTTTGAAAGAATGCCTCAAAGCTAATCATATTGTGATCACAGTTTGCCATTGGTTCTCTAACTACTGTCCCTCTGACTCTATCTTGGTAGTTTGAAAAGATCAAGTCAATGCATGCACTCTCCCTGGTTGGTTCCCTGACAAATTGAGTTAGAAAGCAGTCATTTACCATCTCAACCATTTCTATTTCTGCTTCTGTAGTCCCAGCTGGGCTTTCCCAGTCCATGTTTAGGAAATTTAAATCCCCCATTATAACAGCCACATCCTTGCTACATGCAGTCCTGATTACACTGTACAATGCAACATCTTTCTGAATATCTGAGTTGGGTGGTCTGTAACACACTCCTACCACTAATCCTTCGGATCTTTCATTCAAAACTTTAACCCACATAGATTCTGTTTTGTTACTAGGATCTAATTTGAGTTCTTCTGCCTCAATGTAATTTCTGACACATAATGCTACCCCACCACCTTTTCGATTTTGCCTGTCTCTCCTAAATTGTGTGTATCCTTTCAACTTGTATTCATCCCCATCATTTTCTGTAAGCCATGTTTCCGTCACAGAGCCTCTGGACCCCCTCACTGTAGGGGTCCAGCAGTCAGTCCTGTACCGTTCTGTTGGTGTCGCCACACATGCACTTGCCCACTTGTCAAGAATATGGTGATGGATGACTTATCTGACCATATCACTTTTTTCCACATCTCTGTAGAGACCAGTGCCTATGGTTATTGCACCACTGAACTCTCAAATGTGCATTCAGGTTTTTCCTTTAATTTATCACCCACCTATATCATTTGCAGATTCATTTGAATATATTCTTGCTTATTTCTTGTTTTTTTCCAAACCTAAAAACCTTAATGATGATTATTACTTGCTAACCCCATAGCCAAAATAATTGCAGGGAACAATCTTGAGAGTCTGTCTGAATGACAAACACCCGGGGCTGTGTCTGCTGTGATTTTTGTTTGGTATGTTTACAATCGGTTTGCTTTCATGCTGCCCCAAAAACAAGCCCATTGTAATCAGTATGCAAACAGCCAGGCTGATACCACCCCTTTCGTTGCAGTATTGTTAAGTTTTACTGGCAACAAAGAGTGCCTGGAACTTTTAAACTGAACCATACTGGCGAACAGAGGAGATGAATGGCGCTCACTGCAAATTGCATGTTGGTAAAAATGATTAATTAAGCTGTTGTGTAATTATTGAAATGACAGACTTCTAATAGAGTTTTTTCATGCAGTCCACATAAAGCTGTGCAGATAATTCTCTCCAATCACAGCTATCCATTTATCACCCTGCAAAAATGGCTATTCAGCATGTTCGCAAGTACACCGACTGAAGACAAATATTCCTGATTAACATTGACTCTAGCGGCTTTTCATTTGTCAGCTCTACTGGTTCCTAATCCGAGCTGAGGCTTATCAGAGCGCAGTATTTAACATTGGTAAGAATTCATAGAAGATAAGTACCTATACAGCGCTTGCATAATTCAACTGCTGTGCACCAGGCCTGTCGTTTCAATACACAACTTTCACCCCCCACCCCCACCTCTGTATTTACAATAAGCAGGATTTAGTTTCAGCCTGTCCCAATTACAAAAGGGACACACTCTTGTCAAAGAGCAAAGTC
This sequence comes from Amia ocellicauda, assembly GCF_036373705.1. NCBI lineage: Eukaryota > Metazoa > Chordata > Actinopteri > Amiiformes > Amiidae > Amia > Amia ocellicauda. The sequence continues at coordinate 7,048,075 of NC_089852.1, forward strand.
TTGCCTCCTTCAGTAAGTAATCCTGTTTTTTGGCAAGATCCCCTCATTTCTTTTTTAACCATTCAAATAATTATTTAGGCTTTTTTCCACTCTCAACAATGTGCTTCAGTTTTATAAGGTAGTGTATACCAAGTTTTATTTTGCAAAAGTTACTTTGCATAAACTAGAAAATGTGGTAACCTTTTCATGGGCATTGCATTTTGCTTTGAAGGAAACAACATTTGGTAGCCTATTTGTTTCACTATATGAAGCAGATTAATGGTATCAAATTCAAAGTTCAAAATGTATTATAGAAGACACACACACACACACACATATACTCTTCAAGCCTGTGTTGCATTGCTTTCAGCTCCAGAAACAAAAGCTCATATTATTTGTTTGTATACAGGGTGCCCGAGGTAATCAGTAAAGGAGTTCAAAGCTTCTTTGAATAATTCAGGGGTGGGTGGGCTTTGGGGGGGATCACAGTGGGAGATGTGTATATCATTAATAGACAAAATAGATCAATCCTGATGTGATGCAATAAAGAATATCTTGAGGAATATTATGAAACTTCTCTCCTGTTTCTTGTACATTCATAAGACTATAGATAGTCTTTCACTGAATATCACTGGATCGGCGGACGTTTACTAAGTCATGCAAGTAGAGAACATTAGACATACATATTTGTTGCATAAAAGCTATTTAAAAAAATTATAATAAAAAGGAAATTAAATAAGTAAACAATATTTTGCAATTAATTGGCCCATTTCACTGAATTAATCTTTGTGGGAATGTCTGGGAATGTGTACCATCCAAGGTATTCACACATGCAGTATCCTCTGAATTTGCTAAGCTCTGTGGGAGACATTCTTTACCAGCTGTTCCAGGGCACCCTTAACTCATGATCTTGCTTTACTATGAAGTATTAGTCATCTGAAATATATGATTAGGGAAAATCCAACCCAGCCACAAATGTAAAACCCAGATTAAGTAAAAAAAAAACATCAAAATTCCTAACCCAGAGCCTGATGTAACTCTTTGCCTAACAGAAAGCTGACATCAAGGAACATGTTCAGAATTTATAATTGGCTGGGTTTTTTTTTTTTTAATTGCACCTTAATTATATATGGCTAATCTAGGGGAAAGGAAGGTTAATTATTACTATTGATTCAAGCTCAGCAAAATCTAGCAAGATACATTAGCATTTGTTACTTCTCAGTTACGCTTATGCAATGTTTTTGTGCTAGTCTGTAAGCCCCAAAATATATTCAGTATACAATCTGCAGTGTAATGTAAACTGAGTCATACGTTTTTACACCGTGATAAGGGCCGCAAGCTACTGCATCAAGAGTGTCATTTATATCAACAGAAAAATGAAACATATAAATGAAACACCATGGGCTGTTTTGATAAAACCTCTTCTGCCTTGCTAAATTTGCCAGACTGTTTTTCTGAAAAGGGAGAAACAGGCGCATACTATTATGAAATCAAACACTTAAACTGTCTACAGGGGCTCTTAAATGAGCATGGTGAAATATGTATGGGTCACTTTACAAACTTCATGGTGATGCTTTTTTTTACTAGAAGAAACATATAGCACAGTGGTAAATACTTTTTGTCTTTCTTTATTGTTTTCCATAGTATTTGAATGGGATATGAACAGAGTTTTCTATTTGGAAGGCTCAAATGCTTTGTCTTTCACATACGTCAGAAGAAGGTAGTTATTCATACATTTATTTATTTTTTTGTCCATTCACCAAAGGCTTTTGTTGTGGGGGGAGGTCATAACATAACATTACTTTTATCTTTCAGCAAATCCCTTAAAGCATGGGGACTTAACAACCTAACAATGTATTTTATTAGACCTGCCTTTCATTAGTAAGTTTATTTCCATATTAGTTGCCTCTATGGCACCCAACCTTCCCCACCCCCCAAATAACACCTGTTTTATTTCCAATTTACATTTATATTTTCCAAAAGGAGAATAGCCTCCTTCCATTTTTTTCTTTTTTTTAATGTTGAACTTTATGGAAACATCTCCCTCGGGTCAGATGGTGAACTGTGACTTTCCATTTTTAGATGAGTGTGAGAAATGGCTATAATTCATTATTCATGTGTAGTGTGATTTTTGTGCCGAAAGATGCAATTTGGCGGTTGACTGTACAGAATGTCACTCTGCAAGGCACCTTTTAGTGTGGCTGGCATTTAAGATAAACTCCGAAGCTTTTTCAAGCACCAGACAGGGATCTGAAATGCAAGGTTTGTTCTATTCTAGAAAACAAACCAAGCGATTAATCAAGCCTTCAAACATTAATCCTTGGGTCAATAAACATGCTGTATCGAAAGGTGTGGGATGCAGGTATTAAAAGGACAAGCAAGTTAGCAAGTGAAACAGACCGGTTTGATTGCCTGATACTGTGTTTTAAATAACTACAGTGCATTTCAATATTCCACTGCATGTACAATAATAGCCCAGTCATAGCAGAACAGATGCGGAAGCAATGAAAAACACTGTTAACTTAGGAAATTAATGCAATTAGCATTCCATCAGATCTTTTATCAATACCATTAGATCAGCTTGAACTAAACATGAAACTGTTTCAGAGTTCAGAGGTAGTCTACTTTCCATTCCTGACTCCTTCAATTACTGCTATTTTTAGGCCATCACTGCCCCCAAATATGGCAAAAAACATTAGCTGACTTAAACAAATCTTTATGACATTCTGGCTGCTGTGATCAGAACTTAAATTGCTGATAAGAAGGGACATGAAAAATCATTCCTGTGTAGTTTATATGATGGCACATAAATCTTGTCTGTCTACTTCCTTCTACACACACACACAATTCAATAAAGATTTATTCCTGTAGAGCTTGGATAGTCAAACATATAATTTGTCAATACCAACATTGGTGTTTTGGTACAGCCACCCCCTTAATGATATCTTCTCTCTGTCATTTTCAAACATCTTTAATTGACGATGTAATGTTTTTTAATGTTTTTGTCCTTTTGAAAGTTAAACATTGAACAACATGAATTGATAATTAATACAATATTATGATGTTAAAAGAATCAACTTACCTTTAATGATCCAAAGCTGTTTCTTACTTTTGTGTCTCATCTGATTTCTATAATCAAGAACAAACTAAAAGAAGCAGCGTGATACCCTTATGTTTAATTTCTGCATTTCAACATCCCTTATGACTTTGTGTGTCATTTGAGGTGTTTATCAGAACATGTTCAGGCTTGTGGGATTTGTTTAGTGAAACCAAAGTGAACGAGTAACTAAGGCACTGATAGAGTCTATCGATCTTACATAGAGACACTGCAATTACACTGTAATAGTCAGGTTAAGAAACCAAACTCATAAAAACAAAATTAAGAACACAAAAGCAAAACCCAGGTAAATGGGAATTACTCACCTACCTGCTTTGACTACTGTAATGCACTTTTACACAACAAGGACAGTATTATTTCACTAGGCTGAAGATAGGGGAGAAGATATTTAAAACATACCTTTCATTTGGACTTATCTGCCATCAAAGATACAGCTGACAAAAGCGCAAGAAATTAGTCAATATTAGACAAAAAGCCTTTTCCAATCTCACTATCAATATTTAGACATTATATTTTATACGCTGTTCCAAAATACTGAACATAGATCACATATTTTTTGCACCAAACTAAAGGAAATACAAAACAAAAATAGTAGAGCTCATTTTAAATCTTGGGACATGAACACTGAAACTTTTAACTGGTTATGACTCTTGTTTTCTGCAGCAAGGCTGTGGTTTTCTGAAGACAATTTTTTTCATTATTTTATTAGGATTGAAAACCTGCAGGACAACTGAGCCCATCGGACAGCATCTAAACACCTTTACAGAGCAAGACTTATAATATTCTGCTCTTTGTTTTCTTCAGAAAGAGAAAGGTAAAGCATTTCTTAATTTCAAGGCACATTTCCATCATGTTTAGCAGGAACTTTGGCATAATGGGAAACTCATAAGAGTTTCGGTGGTACAACAGAAATGTTTACGTGCTTTCCACAATCCCCCCCAAACTAAACAGACTCCAGAGAGAACAACAATACACTTACAAGCCTGTATATAAGTCACTGGAGTGTGTTCGGGATAGGTCTTGATACCGTGGTGAGGATTATTAAAGAGATCTATTTAATGAAATGCCTTGTAAGAATCCTACTGGAACTTGTGTGGTTTTGAAACTCGGGCAATACCTGCATGCGAAGTTGACTACTTTCCCACTAATTAGATCTCTGTGTTCCTCACTGCTCATTAAAATGCATATTCATGTGGCCTTGGAGCCACAGCGCAGGTTTCATCCTCCCAGCTTCCTTTCCTTTTAAATCCTGTTAAAACGATAGCCAGAAACAATGAGAAAACTATAGGATGTAAGAGGTTCATACTGTCTGCACTATTTCCCAGTGGAGGCGAGGCTGCACAAATATTGACAGTCTTTTGATTCATGGCAAGAGGTGGAACATTTTCACATATTAAAAAATGGTTTTGATAAGCCCTCACAACAGACACTGAGGAGAGCTAGAATAAGAAATCCTTCAATCACCTTTGTATCAACATAGTGGGAATGTATCATTTCACATGCTATGTCATCAGCAAACACTTGCATGGACAGTTTCACTTCAATGTACATATATGTGAAGGGTATACAAAATGCGTCTGCCAGTACAACTGCATGGGAATGTAATGTATTAACCAGTAAATATTTAATGACTTCCAATCTGTTTTGCTCCATTATATCCAAATCCAAAGTAAACAGGTAATTAGGATCTCTGGTTTGTTCTCCAAAATTAGGTTTGAAAATATCCCATTTGAGCTTGACTGAATGGGATTACCTCCAGGTATAAGCTCCTGATATAAGAATGACTTTATAAAGCCGGTTAATCAGGAATAAAACAGACTTCACTAAAAAAATTAACCAGCTCTACTGGGGTGTTAGTTCAACACTATCATTGACTGTTATTTATTAGTAACAATGTTTCATTGTAGTGTAATAGCGCAGACATGAACCGCACAAATTCATGAATATTGATCAATGGTATGATACTGTAATTCAGCATCCGTTGGTTATTAGATCTCTTTCTGTCAAATTGAAATATGTAACCTACTGTATTTTCCTCAAGTATTCCTTCAAATATTCTAAGCATTCAGACTCTGAGGGTGTGCTATTCATATATTAGCTACTACTCTTACACTGAAACATGTCATAGGAGCCTCGCTTTGGGGCATCAATGAAGTCATAACAGATAACAGATAATAACCACAACCAGCACTATTGTCCTGTTGAAATGCTTGATCTTCTCTGTAGTACAAGCCCATTAGTGCTGGGGGTGTTAAGGTAAGCCTCAGCATTTGGTCAGGCTTTTCATGGTTATTATTAGCAGCACTTACACACCCTCACAGATATGGATGCAGTTTTCACCATGCTGTATGGGTCAATACAAAATCAGTGCTGCTTTCACTAAAAAAGGGTTACTTGAGTAAAATGGCATGGGTACTGGATATATTTCACTTTGTAAGTGTAATAGACCCTGTCTGTCTGACTTGGTACAGAGTTTGACTTCCCTGTGCCAGGACCAGTGTTTGTCATCTGTCATTTGTCTGGAGGGGGGTGCAGAACCAGGCGCTAACAGGTGTGACGGCAGTTTAGATGAGAGCAGCGACTGACTGCATATGAAAGATATATCTCAATAACGCTACAGGCAATTGTCAGGGTTATGATGTGCAGTGGAGTTGCATCTGAAAATGTTTCACTTAGACGTTTAATTTACAAATAGATAATTGACAAAGTCCCTATTAAACAAGAAACAGCAGTAAAAGTTAAAATCATTTATTGCATTTACATTGCGACAAATGAAAAAAATATATTCTCCATTTTATTTGTTGCTACAATTTCCCATATGATCCTTTATTTCATTCTCACAACCTGAGCAGCTCTTAGTCCATAAGCTGCAGGATCAGTACAATCCCTTTAAAGTGTCCAAAGGACAATATCATTATTTAGTGCAGCAAATCAGACATCAATTGAGGCACATTTTACAATAAAAAAAAAGTTTAAAGAATATACACACAAAATAAAATGGCTACAACGCAAAGATCTGCTAATGTTCCCTTCAAAAGTTAGATTCCCTTTAGACCAACAGTTTGCAAAATAACTGGACAATCTGCTAAATAAAATGGATAGAAGATAAACTACTTTTTCTCTTATATCCAGAATACACAGTATAATATCACAATATCATTCAATGCTTGTCCTGTATGCGTTTGTCTTTGGGTTTTAATTCCCTGTAGTTTCATCATACAGTATACTCTCGGCTGTTCATTCTACCGTGATTTGCAACATACATTAAAACTATCACATATTCACAACTTAGGTAAAAGGACACAGCTGATAAATAAGTTTAATAAATATATATGTGTTTTTAAACGTCTCTGCCAGAGTCTCTACTCAGAAAATTAAAATATGGTTTAAAATAGCACATTATCAGTAAACTGCAATGTCAACTGAAAACCCCCCAAAACAAATAATTGAAAAAAACCCTAAATATTCTTGCTCTGAAAAAAAAAAAGTGTTTTGTGTGTGCTGTCGACATATATACATTACAACACGCCAGACAAGACAAACACCAAAAAAACATTCCAAATTGCCACCGTTGAATATAATTAAGTTTTATATATATAAACGATGATCAAAATATATTTCTAGATGGAAACCCAAAATTGCTGTGCTTTACTCCTGACAAATCTGTCAAAGTAGGATGTATAATTCAAATATTCAAAAGCAATGATGACAACAACAACAAAATGCAAGATAGCGTAAGAGATTAAGGTAATACATGAAACAATAAAAAATGTGTGTTGTTTGCATCTTTTAAAACATTTCAAATCTAAAGAAGAATATTCCTAATATGGGTTTACTAATCTATTGAAACAATAGAAAATATAACTTTCTAGTATGATTTACATTTTTAAAAAGGGAAAACAATCATAATAACATAATAAAATACATTTCTGCTTAAAGTGTACAATTCAATATGGTGGACACTGCAAATGTAGGGGGATAAGTGATTGTCCACTCACTCCTAATGATCTCCTGAAGCCAAAGAACAATTAATGAAACGTGACTATTTTGTGAAGGCGAAAGCTTCAGATGCTTCAAAGAGTTGAGCCTGCGCCAAGACAGACAACAGGCTCTCATCTCACCAACCTGCCAGTTCCTCATTTTCCAAGAAACTGAGTGTGACACTTCTCACCTCTCCAGCCTCAAGGCTCTTTGAACACTTCACACACCTTTCAGCTCCCTCCCTCAAGACTGTCCCCTCTGCTACCTGTCTTCTGGTTTTAGTATTAAAATAGAAATATGGAGTATTTCCTACTTTATTGTGCAATTATGAAGATTTATTTTTCTTTTGCGTTTAGTTGACAGTAAATGTGTTCATTGTGTTGAGGCTGTCAACAATATAGCACCTATATTGTACCTTAAATATGTTTTAAATAACACAAACCGAACAAATACATTCCAAAAAAAGACACTCTGTCATTGTATGTATAACGAATGACACATTGTATATGTGATACATATTTTTAGAATGTATAGCTTAATCTTTTGTTCTCAGAAGAATATTTCTCCGGCTGTGTGGTAGGATCCATTCACTGTCGGGAGCCCATGAAGATCAATGACTGGTAGCACATGCTTTTCCATATGTTTGCACATAGATGCACACATCGTTTAAAAAAACACCTGTCAAATATGCGTGAAAAAAAAAAAAATCGAACAGATGAGGCAGCAGAAGAAGGGAACACGAATTGTTAAAGTGGCTGCATTATGTTTGTTTACAGGTCAAACCAGGTCTTGGCCAAACCATAATACATCTTGGTTTTCACAATAGAAGAATGGTTTGTATTTTTTGCCCACAGGAACAATTGCTAAAGCAGTTGCTGTGGAAACAATAACCATAGGAACATAACCAAATCTTTGCCAAAACATATTGCCAGACAAGGGCAGCAATGTTTCTAAAAATAAAAATACGAGCAATAACAATTAAACGGATGATTGGTGGATAGAATGGATGGACCCTAAAAATGTATCCCCCACCTTTCAGACAGTGACAGTGGGGCATGTACATGATTTGCTTTAATATTCATCCTTTTCCAGAAGATTAAAGGCAACATTAAAGTGATCTTTCAAACACCCAAACATTCAGGTTGCTAGTAGTTTGTTTGTATTTGCCACTGCAATCCAGTTGAGAAATGCAAGCCTTGGCTCTCGCCCCATTTGTTTCTGTACTACGAGGGCCTGTGCAATGTTGCTTTGAGGGCAGCCATTCCTATGTGTAATGTACAAAGATCTGCTAAATGTTTTGCTTTGCAGCTCATTAAATCAACTGTACATCTGAAAAGCCTGAATGAGCATCCCTAATATGATAAAAAAATACAAAATAAATTAAATCACAGCAAACAGTACTCTTTGGTAATTGTAACTTCCCTGTCAACATAATCAACATTGGTGATATCAGCATCTCAGTACAAAACAAGTTGTATGCATATATATATATATATATATATATATATATATATATATATATATATATATATATATATATATATATATATATATATGCATGACATAAAAAAATATATGTAAATAAAATAAATAAATTTAATAATATACAATATTTACACCCTGCTCATTCACTATATGTACACACTGCACACAGTAGAGGTAATTTAGAAGTCTTCGAATGGTAGCACCTCTGGAAGATTTTTGCCACTTGAGAAGCACCTGCAATAAATCGTGAAAACACATCACCTGAGAGTGAACAGATTAGATGCCGATAAAACTAAAATAAAATTGCATCAACTTTGTAAGAAAGGAACAACTAAACACATAGACTTGGAATTGACTGAACACTTTCAGTTTAATTGTGCTCTCTCTCTCTCTCTCTCTCTCTCTCTCTCTCTATATATATATATATATATATATATATATATATATATATATATGTTGCTGCTGCTGCTGCTGATGATGATGATAAATATATATGTAAACAGTCAGTAGAGAGTTCATTCCTGGGTTAAGCACAGGTAGTGCATTGAAACTGACTTTTTTTTCTTGACATCCAAAAATTGCTAGAATATAGTGAATAATTCAAACCTTATACATCTTCTGGATTTACAGCACTTTAATTTGGAAGCCCAAGCCCGACGATGGTGTGCATTTTCCACAGTACCCCCCACATTTTCCTGTCACTTTTCTGCCATCCTGTGGATACAAAAGACATTGCAGCCTCTTGTTAAACTGTGCTCTGGCTTCATTCGTGCTTTCCGAGCTCTGCAGCGCCGCCTAGTCCCTGAACCCGGAGTGGAGCTGGGCACTTGTCTGAACAGAACCAGCGTACGATGCTGGGCCTGGAGTCAGGGCAACCAGTTGTAGCCAGCACTCAGGAGTCTATTTATTGTGCAAAATTAGTACATTATTACAAACATACACACGTACATATATATATATTTCTGAAGTTTCTTAAACATCGACACCACCAGTTTTAACAGATATATATTACAGATTATACTAACAACTAAAATATCTGAATCTTTGTTCTGAATTGTGATACTACACTGCAGTTTCAAACTGAAAACTCATTACACTATACATCATTGTATTACACCAATCATACACCTACCCTTGCATTTGTTCTTAAAATAGGCAACAAACAACACATATCTATGTTAACTAATTAGAAACATAAACCAAACCCCAGTGAAAGTCTACAAGTACTGGGGAGTCTAACCCTATGCCAAACAAAAATGTAACCCTATTTTAAAACCGGCTACTCACTTTAGCCAAATGAGTTAAGTGAACTAATAAATGAACTAACCGTAATCCTTGCTACCTTCAATTGAATCCCTAATGAAACCTCACTATGCTGTTGCCTTTCCATTGACCACCAACCCCACAGTTTGAGGACCTCTGATCTAAACAGTTTTTTTCCTAGAAATAACGATCTCCTCATAAATGCCCTTCAAACATCAAACATAAAATAACTATCTTTCAGTCTGTACCCACTTCAAATCTCCTCAAACATATAGTGCCTTGAGGTGCTCTCCCTTTCTCCTGCCAAAAGCAGACATTTTCTGATTAACATTACAAAGGCCAACTGCTAAATGTTTTGCTTTGCAGCTCATTATGCCAAGTGTCCTCAAAGGAGATATTTAAGGTACTGGAAAGGAATGTCTGAGAAAATTAAGACTTGGTCTTTTGCCCAGAGGCAAAGCTAAAACTTTGTGTGGCACAATTTCCTGAGTTTCTCACCCAGTCAGAGGGAACTTTAGAAATATATGTTCCACTACGTTTACAAAGAAGAAAAAAGTACTTTGGAACATAAATTAACTCAGACTTTCATTTAAATGTAATACCCTCAAATGTACTATTCTTTGAAAAATTAGCGACAAAAGCATTACCCCTACCAAGGTTTCCACTTTGTCTCACTTGACTTCTTTAATCCCACATTCAGTCACTGACATGTTCTGCTTAATTTTGTAGCAAAGGGACTAAAAGGATTACAGAAAATCTTTAAATTCAGTGAGCTGTTGTTTCCTTAAACTCTATAGGTGTTCGCTGCAGATCAAATAATCAGTTGATTTTGAGGCCCCTGAAAGGTCACCTGGGGTAACTTTCTGCATTGTTTGCTTAATCCATTCATTAGGATCAAACATCAATGCAGGAGAGCAATAGGCTGGAAACAGCTTCCTGGACAATAACCCAGTGGAATATAGAAATGGGGGGAAAAAATATTATTATAACTCATGGTAAATAGAGGATTGTTTTATGGTATTATACAATATACCACAACAAAAATGTATATATCAGATGTAGGAAAGTAACAATTCAATAATTGTATTGTATGTTAATTTTGGGTATTGATTGGCATACTTGACTTCTGAATAATTTGTGTGCGCTTTTATAACATTGTGACTTTAAAATTATAATCTTAGACCTAAATACATGTGCATAGTTGCATTCAAGAAGAAAACCTATTATGATCTTCTTGGATCTTTGTGATTTAAATTATTTTTCATATCAGCTCTTTAAAGTTTGTTGGTAGGCAATCACTCAACTATCCGAAGGAACAAACCCAATTTTACCTCCATCTTACCTGTGATTTATGTATGTCAGCCACGGCATAGTTTCCTTGGGAAATCCATTTGGTTTCTTCGGCTATTTGAAATCCTGTCCCTGCCAGGTTAACGCTGAAACGACCCTTTATATCAGTGGAACAAACACAACAAATATTTTAGACATTCTCTTTCGATTTAAATTGATTAAATAAACATAATAAAAATAAATAAATCATTGATATTCCTCATTATTTCCAATAGGGGGCAGCAGTGTTGTTTGTATGCTGTTAAATACACCTACACTTTATCTGGCAGTCACAGGAAAATATTAGAATCCTAATTTCTTGTTACTTAGACCATTATTATTATTTAAATGAGCTAAAACCAGTAGCACTGCATTGTTGTTGTTTTTTTCAGATCTTAGTAACATACTTTTTGATTGTTAAAAGAAAAAAAACTATTTAAACTTCATAATATGTTTTGTAAATTGCATCCTTCTAACAAATACAAGATACATGTATACTTGATTAAATGAAAGAAAAGCTGTTTTCCTATCAAAAAAAATATAATAATACTGGATTATTTATGAAAAACACATTTCTTTTTTTACATCACAGAATAAAGAGTTTCTTTCAATTGAATGCAGAGGAGTACAATTTCAGGAGGGACCAAAGGTTATTCACCACTCATTGTATCCACCATTACATTGAGTGAAGGGTGCTGGTTTGTTTTCTATAAACAACAGCTGTCTGCAGCTCTTCTATAATATCTCATTCAACACAGCAGCAGATGAAAATGAAAACCAGTCAATTTTACCACCGAGACCTAAAAAATGTTTTTCAATATTGCCGTACATGTGTCTATCATGTGTAGTTGTCTCCAAGGAAAATAACAGATGCTGCACAATAAAGGAACAAACCAAAGGAAGATTGCACATTTTTGTTTAAACAGTGAAAGGATTCAGCCGTGGTTAAACCAGAGTTGCGTGTTTGTCTGTTTTCTTTTGTTATTCATTTGGTGAAATAGAAATGGACGGTCACAGTGGATTCTTTCCAACTATAAAGAAACTATCTAGCCTCAAGCACCGTTTTGTCTTTCAATCCCCACTGATGAAAACTGTCATTACATTGAGTTTGGATGTTACAGTGCATATTGCCTTTTATAGTACTTTTCAGAGAATTAATATTCACTTTTTAACCCCTGTCATGAAAACATACTGACTAACTTTCCTAATGTTGATTTAAAACACATACTTTCTTGAAACCTGAAAGAGTGGAGAATGTTTTCTGGTGCTGGAAAAGGTGCAGTAATAGTCTTAACTTAGCCCACTTACCTGTGGACACCTGGCCGCACTATAACAGTCCCCAGCTGTTGCGAATGGGACATGATGACCTTCATGGGTAAATGCAAACTGCCAGTCTGTGGCTGTAAAAAAAATACACTTACCATGCAGCTATCAACTGACTTCCCAAGCTAAAGCTCAATCAAATGTTTAACACATTAAGATAATGATGCTTAATACATTCTTGCTGCCTATGCAAAAATAATATGGAAAAAAACCATTATATCCAACATGTACAATATGCCTTCCAAAAGATAATATCCTGTCTTGGGTTTTGGCCCCTAAAATACTTAATTATAAGTATAACCACTGCATTTTAGGGGCAATTTAAATTAACCTCAGTCTCATATAGCTCTGGATCTTTAATTGTTAACTCCTCTACATCTATAAAATACATCTTGAACCAATTAACCCATTCATGCTTATGTTTAATTAAATGTATGCATGATCAATATAAAGATATGTTTCTTGTTTAGTCAGTTTAGAATAAAAGCCTTCCAATGTTTACTTGATTGTATAACTTGGGCTACATCTATCATATCATTTGAACACAACACTAAAAGTGGACACGCTGTTATCAAAACTGTAATGTACACTTTTACAGCAAGTACATGTCTCCATATCTCCCTCCCCTCATCGGCTTTCCAAGTCTGACAGCTTCTGACATTAAACTGCCAACTGGATGAATTATTACACAACATTATCCCCTGTGTTAAGTCCTTATATTTTAAACCCACCATTTAGTGGACAATTTACACAACCAGTCAAATTACTGAAAACCATTGTCTGGAAACCATTCTAGTTCTGGTTACATTTTAATTTTGAACTGACCCCCCCCCCCTAAAATAACAAAGTATACAAGGAGTCCCTATTGTTGTTTGTATAGTTTGTATAGTTTTCACATAAAGTTTATTTTATTGGAGCTATGTTGGTTGCTGTTAATTCTGTCAGCAGGCTGGTGTATAATGTGTAGTGTAATGTGTATAGATACCTGTGATATGCATTTCATTTTTTCAGATGTTGTATTTCTGCAGGAATGCAATCTCATGCCTTAAACAAATGTCTTTGACATTTTAACTGAAATTATTACATTTAAACAAATAAATAAATCATAATATTAGCACTTTTCATACATGACTGTCTCAGGTTTAGTGATTTGACTACACAGCTAATTCATTTGAATTTGATTTGAGATTAGGACCATTACTTAGGTCAAATGTGATAAAACAGGAGGCAGGGTAATAACACATAATCTTCCAAAAGAGGGCGATTAAGCTGTTAAGCTTTTAACATTTTGCTAGGCCATACATTTAAACACCTAGTAAAAGACGACATGTTAATGCTGTATCCCGAACAGATGTGAAATCTGTGAGCAGGACCAGAATTTCAGAGCGATTGGACCTCTCAGCCTCACCATGGATCCACTATTTAAAACTGGGGACACGCTATACAATAAGGTACCATGATTCCTCATGAATTAATATATGAATACCACAGGATAAACACATGAATATGTCATGCACTTCATCTGAGATCTTATGTTAATGACATGTACAGCAGGCTCAGGGTTAGAGTAAGTGGGGGTTCATGTGCTCACCATCATAACTCAGATTATGTTCATGATGTACTGATGTTTAAATCCTATGGTATTCATATATTAATTAATGAGGATCATGATAACCTATTGTAAAGTGTTACCACAATTGGTAACGTTCTGAAATGGAAAATGGGGTTTTCTGAATTGTATACAGCTGTATTCATTGAAGTCACATTTTGTGTCATTTCAAAATGAAAGGGCAAGGGCTTTGTTTACTCACTTATTATGAGCATTTTGCTGAGATCCAGTCTCACTTTACTGAACGTAGAGAGACCAGCCGCAGTGTAATCTCTCCTGCAGTGGCAATCTTCCCGCCGGCTTCCATTATACGGGCACTCTGTGGGATTATTGAGCCTAAATCACAGAGACATATCAATGGTAGAGTTTCAAAGGCATAACTGTCAAGTATTACTTATAAAATACTAGAAACAGGTTCTTACCTAAAACCAAAGACTTCAGAGAAATTCTCGGTGTCACCTGACAGCAACGTTAAATACTCCCTTGGACTGTCGGAATGCATTCCAGCACAGTAAATCTGAAAGCAAAGAAAAACAGCAGAGACCAGAGAAAGGAAATTTAAAGCCCTTCAGAAGCACTGCCATACAAAACACATTATAACTGCTGAAAAATGCAATGACATATTGACTGCAGAAGAGGTCATTCAGGCCAATATTCAAGGACAGAGGTTAAAAGTGAATACTCCACCTCTGATCTTACACAAACTGGGGGATGAAATATGGGTATTTTTATTCAAGTGGATGAGTGTCAACATCAGACTTCTTCCCATTTATAATTTACTGCAATGTTGAGGCCAACAGGACCACCTTGTGTTTACATTGCTTCCTTTTACGACTTTCTAAAGATTTCAGAATATATCTCGTGGTGCACATGAGTGTGATAAAAACACAGCGATGAACCACCTGAAGGGCTTTTCCTTGTACATCGAGAAGCTGCTCCCCGTCTTCAGTAACACCACTCAGTCTTTGTAAATCTCGGCAGTTTCTAGGGAACTCACCTAAAACCAATAGAATTTATTGTTTTTAATAATTCCTAAGCAGATCAATAAGCCATTTTAAAATAATATGAATTTGTATTTCTTGAACAAGGACGATATCACAGGACTCACAGGCCAGGAGTCGGCACACTTTCGTGTCCTCTGGCTTCCCGCTTGGTGGACACTCATCGCTGTTCTTGCCATCAGTGGTCAAACACTGAACTGTCCTTTCTGTCACACCTTCTCCGCAGGTTGCAGAACACTTTGGAAAAAATCATAAAAAAATCACCATAGCAGAACACGAAAAACAAATACATAAAAATAAACATAGTTTCTGCCCCACATTACAAAAAACCCACCAGCCGCCCCTGAATAGTACAAATATAATTTATAATATAAATGTGTGAATCTTCCATATGCACAGCACGACACTAATTATTATTATTATTATTTATTTATTAGCAGATGCCCTTGTCCAGGGGGCGACTTACAAAATAACACTAATACACAAGACAAGAGGGATACGAAGGTTTGGAAATGTTGGTCAGTGACGTAGCCGACATTGATAATGGTTTGCGTAAGAATCGCTTGAAAACAAGCCCAGAACAAAATGCACGTACAGGTCCCCAGTTGCCCACTCTCCAGGACTGTGTAGCAGGGCAGCGCACAGGATTGCAGTCTTGAAGGTTGGCTGGTGGCGGGCCCGGACAGCTGATGGATGGCTGATACCCATATTCATAATTGTCCTTCCCACTGTGCACGTCACTGCAGGAGACCAGTCTTCTCTGGTACCCCTGGCCACAGCTCACCGAACACTAGAATCATTTTAGACAGACACAGTGATTATACAGAGCTGTAGTATGGTGAGATAAAAAAGAAAACCATAGTCAGGATTGTGGATGTCTTGGATACTACTCTTTAATGACTTCTGCTGTGAAACAAGCTCTTTCTTACTTGGCCTTCAGCCTTTCAGGTCAAGGTAAACAAAATTATTAAACATTATTTTACTTTATTTTCCAAAAGATTCATTCAGAATAATGCTTTTATACAACAGGGGCTGCATTTGATTGTGGTATCAAAACTGGAATGGTCCACATTAGAAAAGTAAGACACATTCTTGACAGGAAGATACTACATTTATACAGTCGTGTGAAACGACTCACCTCTGACCATTCCCCAGTGATCCAGATGAACTCACATGGATGAGTGTTACAACTTTCGATATCAAGAGGTTTGTTTTGTGAATTGCAGTATGTCTCGTGAACCTCCTCCTTGTTCTGATTTAGACAAACAACCTTTCGCTCTCTGCTTCCAGAGCCACAGCTTTGACTGCACTAAAACAGTACCAAATGGGAAAACACATTAGTCATTACTCTTCTGTATATATAATTTATGTAAAGATATAGGACATTTTTTATTATTTACTTTATAGACAGAATTGAAATACAAGAACAGGGCTACTTGAGTGAGACACTGAACTAAGGACATACGCACAGTCCTAAACTGCATCACTAATGACATCCGTAGTTTATGTTTAGATAAGGTATTACGTGTTCCAGTCACATTAACTGCATCATTACCTGATCTTAGTTTTTTGTACTTAAACTAAAATCCAGAGTAACATCTTGTTGCAAATGGTTACTCATGTGTAAGAGATGTAAAGGCTTTGCGTCAAACGCACTTGTAAACTACTTCAGTTAGATGAATACATGCCAGCTGTTCAGTATTATACTTCACAATTAGCTTTGCCAGACAACATCAGTACTTCTCCAATTCAAAAACTTGCTAACAGTGCTTGTATGTTCTGATGTTGAAAATGCAAATACTCGAGTCTTAGTTTCATCTCTAAAAGTTATTCTACAGTTCAGATTACAACATACCATGATCTGTAGCTACTGTTTGGACTCAGATTTTGAAAATGACAATACAGGTTTTTTTTTAAAACAAAGCACGGTGTCATGGCAACTTTGAAAATATAAATGGTTGTAGATTGTAAATGGATGTAGCTCCCCACTCGGGATTCGAACTGCATCACAACAGGAGACTTGCATTCACATAGAATCTCCAATATCAGCGGCACAAACAGCTGATTTCCAATGAACAATTGTGGCTTATTTTTAGTTGCTAGTTTCTTCCATTGATACATGTAGCCACTATGAGTTTTGTAGCTGGTACATCATAGTTTTTAATCTGCGCCACTACACATAACCCAGCTAACACACATTGCCACAATGTTATTTCAACGTAATTATTATTATTATTATTATTATTAATAATAATAATAATAATAATAATAATAATAATAATAACTACACAGCTTTCATCAATGGCGGCTTTGTTTTTTATTTTATAATTTTTTCTTCTACTCATATTTGTAACTGCTACGAAGTATAGGCTTGTAGTTTTGTGTCAGCGGGGAGATGAATGCTGTGGATTTACACCACGGAGCGGCAGATCGCTGTATTTATCTGCTTTATTGACCCATCGCTGCTTCTCTTCAATTTCAGACACTGTGATTGGCTCGCGCTGCCAGCTCATCTTGGAAGCCACGCAGCAAAACATGTCTCCTCCCCGTTCACAGGTCCTCATATTTTAGATTTAATTCAGCGAGGAGCTGAGCTGCAAAATTCCCTCATTGCGACTCTTCTGCAACTTTTCACGCTCGCACCTTGCGAACATTTTTGATTTAATCCTGCCCTAACTGTTTTCCATGCACGGCAGGGGAACGTGACACAAAACTCATGACAATGCACTTCTGCGATGCATCACAGTGACTTCCACCACCATCAAGATTAATTAACAGGGAGGAATGCAATAACCTGTTTCTTGGAATTGTGTTTTTCACAAGTTGTAAGTTTTCAGAGCCTATACCCTTTGTGGCTAAGAAACCCTAAAACGCTCAGTGAAGAAACATGACCCACCTAACATCTGACAACAAGTAGGGCTTCTATAATTACCTCCAGCTGCTGAACGTGGCAATGAAGGGGGGTGGACTGGGGGTTTCTGGACTAATTAGACATTTTGTTAAGTACTATAATTTCAAACTGTTTGGTCACCTAGATTTAGAGCTTCCTGCAGATTTTTAAAACAATTTTAACAAAACATTTTTTGAATCTATATTTCAACTGTGAGTTTTGTTTTCCTTTATAGATATCCCTGAAGAGTGATAAAGTTCACAACAGTAAACACAGACTTCCTATGAACTAAAAATGGCAGTACATTAACTTTTAAGTGACATAGATATATTTGATTAAAAAGTAAGCATAACATTTTATGATTAATTGTTATAGCTTTACAATATTTATCTGGAAATAATTATGTGTTTATGGAATTCATAAGTAAAAAACAATAGTTTTGTCTGCTTGAATACATTTTGTGCATGTTAGAATTTGAAAACTGAAAAGTTTAATGACAATTTAATGGAATGGAAATTCATATAAAGAAATTAATGAAGTAATGAAGTAAATTTGTATAACTTATTATTAAACCTCAGGAGTTAAATCAATTGCAAGTGCAGGGGGAAAAAAAGATCATCTGATTTTCATCATGAGCAGACTGCCCATGCAACCCCCCCCCCGAGCTGCTAAGTCTACAAACCCTCTGGCTATTCGACAAACCTCTTCTGAAGCAAGCTGTGGTTTGGTCCAAGTTTTCAGCTCACACCTCACTTAATCAGCAACATGACACTGCTGCACGTCACAGAGACAGAGGCTTTTCCACTTGTTTATTTTGAATAGCGCACAGTCTGTCTCACACAGACCTTCACACTTACTTCTCGCCACTCTTCCTCGCTCCACCTGTAGACAGAGGGGCAGTCGGCAGCCTGACAGGGCTGCGTGCTCAGCGGTTTGGCAGATTGCTGGCACTCCGACTCCTCTGAGCTCCTCTGGTTCCCAACCTGGCAAAAAACCTCTCTCTGCTGAACGCCTCTCCCACACGATGAGGAGCACTATGCGAGGGAAAGGTAAGATCAGATTCTACCTCTAATTTGTGGTTCACTTGTCATTGGCCTGACCAAGATAACTGTATTATTATATTAAATTAATAATAACAATATACAATGTATTACTTCTTTTTAAAGGTGCACCTTACATGTGAAATGTTTTTGAATAAGGTTTTGTGAGCAACAAAGGAACAAAAGCAAAGTTTGCTGCATTTCTAATCAGCTACGCAGCACTGAAAACAAAAGTGCAAAGATTTCAAGGTCTAACAAAGTTCGTTCTAAGAAGTATCATATATTCAGCAAACTTTAGGGTTTATTTAATATAATGACTGTATATATATTCAGTATTGCAGTAATGTTAGGTAAAGGTTACAACAGCGTTTCTTGATGGTATATTATCATCTTATTACACTTGTTCTTCAATTACTTGAATTAGTCTTCAGCTAACCAAGACATACCATACATTACACTGAAAGAAGAACTATACAGACCAATTTAGAGCTCTCTTAAAAGAAACAGACAACACTGTCCTTGCCCACATCAAGAATGTGATGAATTTCATGTTGTTTGTTTTAAGTTGAAATTGTGTCTTTTTAAGCATTTCATTAAAAAATAAAAACACTATTCATTGAAATGGCTTCTGTGATTTTAGTCAGTAAAATGAGTGTGCTGTATCTATTGACATTCATCACATAAAATAACATATTCAGTGTTTTCTTAGATTTTGTGATTCAATTTGTTAATGCTACTGTGAACAATATCAGCACTTTTGGAGAGAAGAAAAAACACCAAATACTGCGGTTACAGACACCAAAAGGATTGAGTGCAAAATTGGTTAGTGCTTTAGAAGGGGCCATGCTGAGGTCTCACTCTTTTCCAGACACCGGCAATAGGACCTTACAGTGTAAATTACAAAGTGTGCATTGCCCATACCTGCATTCTCACTAATAAAGAGCAGACTGTTTGATAGGCATTAAAAACCATGTGTCGGAAGCAGTAACCTCTGAAAATAACCAATAATATATATTGATTATCCAGTTAAAGGTTATAATCATTATTAATGTTATTCTTTTTATTATTATATTTTGTCTAAACAGCTTTAACCATGACGTAAGAGCATGGCATGACATACATCGACTCTAGAAGATGCTGGTAACTATTTTTAAATGTTATTTTCTTCAGTGCATCTATCTTTTGCAATGTCTTCTGATCTACTAATGCTTTTCTAATAATGTAATTTTAATCAGGATTGAATGTGGATTCTCTGTGATTAATACTTAAAGTCCACAGAATGCTTTGTGGAAAAATATCAAACTTTTTTTAAACCCAACACCTAGAATTTAAGGAGTGTGAATATCTAAAAATCCAAAAGATACATGAAAAGCATGAGCACAAATGAATTGTACATAAATCAATTATATTTTCTTGCAGGTGTACTGTATGTCAAACACACATATACACACATCTGCTATTACTAATGTTCTAACTCTTAATTATTTTTTTCCATGCTGTGTGCAGGGGAGGCAATGCTGGCAGACCTCCATCATTAGTACTTCTTAAATGAACGTAGAACTATGTGAAATACCGTTGGCCCACCCACCTGTCTAAAGCTGTTATGCACAAAAGCATCAAAAGACCAATTAAAGGAGGAAACTGTAAACAAATCCATATAAAATGCAGGGGCTAAGGAATGCTATATTAGAGTTCCAAGATTAAAACGAAGCAAGATAATGATTACTGACATGCAGAAAACATCACTTACACACAGATATAAAGAAGCAATGACGGAACCCAGGAATGTGTCGACTACAACTAAAAAGCATATATAGGTATAATCACAGCATATATATATGAGAGGATATTATAAGCAGTTTTCCGTGTATTTAAGAAGTATTGGAATGTAAGCATCATAATGTAAATCTTTCCACTGAAATATTTAAATAATATTTATATTTAAATAATTTAATATATATTAAATATAGCATATAATACAAGTAAACAAAGTTTCCAATTTTCAAGTACAGATATGTAAACAAAGTATTTTGTTTGCTATTGAAACACATCTGTATAAAGAAAGCTGGCATTAATTACACACCATGGAGTATATTTGTATGATAATAACAGCTCTTGAGATTGAAGAAAGAAACAATAGTTAAATATTTTGCTTGTTTTCTTTAATTTTCTGTTCTTTTCAAATACTATACAATTTAAAATACTTAAGAGTAATGTGATATGTTAGAGAATTGTATCACATTCCTTATCTTGAATTTATGTTACATTTACAACGACATAAATTGCTATATATTTATAACAAATGTATATTTTCAAAAACAAAAAACTTTCAGCTGAAACTATTTCAAACAAATCCTAGAAATGTTTTGTGATTCCCTGAGACCAATATGCTCTTCCCTCTTTCATCATCTCCATGATGTAAACTACAGCTAAATCAAACAGAAATGCTTTTTCAGAAAATGTACCAAAACTACATAATCATTTTTATCTTGTGTCTCTCTTTAATAGCAGTACACAAATAAAAGAATCCTGATGCATCATATTACTGTCTTTCCTATAATGTTGCATGCAATGTTGCATAATTGGTTATGAAGCAGAAGAACAGAATCACTATATGTTGAATATAATTATGTGCAGTGATATATATATATATATATATATATATATATGCATGCAAATAAATTGTGTAATATTGTTTGATCAACTTTCAAATACCTAATGCATGTTAATAATGTATTCCTTTTACAGTATAAACTTGTTTCATTCATGCAGACTCATATAAAAGTAATGTTATGCTTTTTAGATGAGCTGAGGAGCCCCCTCTCATTCATAAACTTTCTTATAAATGTGTTATGGATTTAATGATAGGATGTTTTCAAATGTCTTACTTCACCCTGGGTTAGATTCTCCCTATGGGAACAATACCCAGCAGTGTAGTTCCTCTTGACACATTACTTAAACACCAGCGAATTTAAAGTACATACATATGACTTCCTGCTACCACTAACTACATTTGTTTTCAACATCTGATGTGTCCTGCAAATCTCCAAGCCTGCTCCAAAACAACCTCTCATGAGCCACAAAATATCACTTGAGATCCCAATTAAAGGTATGGTCTGCAGATGTTTTGGGTTTGGGCAGAAGATATGAAATGTACCTGGTTTCCAGATGTTTATGCCACATAATGGGGATACAGTCCAGTCTAATATGGTAAGTGGATTATTTCTGGCAGGACACACATCTGTTTACAACAGATGTTTCTTATTCAAAGCACAGCTAGATGTTGACTGTATTTAACCTCATGGAAGCTCTAATGAAAGAAAGCAGACAGCTCTACTGCCCCAGTAAGCTCCTAGTCAAAGAGAGGAGATGGGGACATGAGACATCCAAATCCTATAACGTTGAATTATTATAAATAAATTAACATAAACCACATACTGCATGAAGAAAAATATCTACCAGTTGCCAAACGTGAAAACAAACTGAATTTAACCACACAGAAAAAAGAGTACAGTGACCTCAATATCATTATAATCCTTTGAACACTGTCAACACCTTGAAGATTTTAAAAAATGTGCATTTCAAAATTTCGCTTTAAGAGCTCAAACAGCATCAAGGTAAGCTTATGGGAAATATTTACCTGTCCCCAAATTTCCGTTTTCCATTTTGGACACCGCCCCCCTCGGCACCGCCTTTGCTTGCTTGGTTTGGCCAGATGTTTACAGCTCTCCTCCGGTACAGGTTTCCCAGATTTGCTCATGCAAACAACTCTGCGGTATTTGTATCCTTTCCCACAAGATACAGAGCACTGAAGAAA
Source organism: Amia ocellicauda (assembly GCF_036373705.1). Classification (NCBI taxonomy): domain Eukaryota; kingdom Metazoa; phylum Chordata; class Actinopteri; order Amiiformes; family Amiidae; genus Amia; species Amia ocellicauda. The sequence goes on from NC_089852.1 coordinate 7,070,910, forward strand.
GGAAAAAGAGTAACAATTTCACTGTCCAGTTTCACAAAGCATTTGATAGCTTAATTACATTTATTTTGATTGGTGATAGGATGTATTGTGTTATTTATTAGAGAGTAATTAAAACAATTCACTCAATCTAATATAAATTGTTTTCCACCCAATTAACTACAACAGGTTGTAATATAAAAACAAAATGTTTACAAAGGAAATGTTTACAACACTGATTATACACATACAACATTAACAAGGAAGAAGATTTATATTGCCTGATTTCACAAAGGTGGGTATGCAAAATACTGAGATAATAATGTTGTTAAAACACCCATGCTTATGTTTATTTCCAAGCAGCATCACCAACAGCTAAGGTAACATTCACATGCAGTACCATGCAGCTTTAAGGTTGCAGTGAACATATTACAGCTAGTGCCAAGAGTAAATCAGTAGGTATCGTAATTGAAAGCTTTGTTGTAAGTCAACCGACTGCAACCTTTTCCCGCAGGTTCACTGAACTTCTAAAAGCCTAACGCCTTCTGACAAGCCCCACTTTGATTTCAGATTTTAAGTTTTCAGTTAAGATCCGAGAATCAAAGCGGTGGAGACGTGGATTTAACATGACAGATCCTTGTTGAACAAGTGTGTTACCCAGTGTTACCCTCGGTGAATACTTTGCATTTCACTTGCTGAAACGTCACACAACTTATTACATGGTATATCAGAAAAGAAAAGATTGTAACTCCTAGCAGTCCATAGTCTTTAGTTGTTTTGTTGTTTTTGTAAATGTTGTTATGAGACTTTAATGAAAATAAATAACTTGCATTAATGATTATTTTAAGTATCACAAGTATAACAATAAAAGTGTAGCTGCCTTTTGGAACAATGTTAAACAAAAAGTACAATTAGTTGGAAATTATGCTGAAATGCTGGTATCACCTACTTCTGCTTTTTATATATAAATTAACAATGTATGAGCCCTCAGATAAATATATCATTTATATGTATTTGTACTTTCAGCACAGCGTTTCTATTAATTTCCCTTGATTCACAAATGCAAGAGAAAGGCTTGGACTGCTACTCAATATTTAAAATCCTTTCACAGAAAAAAAAAAAAGTTACAGAGATGATCCCATAGACATAAAAATAAAAGTACTAAGATAACTTGATCATTGTATTATAAGAAACAAACACAAACATAATACATTGGCATTCCATTAATGCCCCCCCCCCCCCCATATTTTTGGAGGTGATTGTAATTAGAATACAATACACAGCATTTTTCGTATGATCATTGAACTCACACTAAACGTGTAAAACTCACTGGACACACTCATTTGAATAAGTTCAACAATGTTTTTTTATTGATTTTTTAATAACTTTCAACATTTCAGCGCATTATGGTCCCGTCCCTGCAAAGCATGCATTTTCTCATAAAAGAAATATCAAAACTATTTCAGTGTGTGGATTCTTGGGCTAGATGCTTATGCTGAGATTTTTTAAGAGCAGCATTAGATCCAGTTCAAACATCCCCAGGCCCTTTGAATCCAGCATTTTCACACAGATGTGTCCCACATGCAGGAACAAACTGTATGAAAGGGCACTTCAGCCACGGGTAGTGATTTATGTACAAAAAGACATTGCTGAGGTTTGACCCGAATAATCCTGTTTCTGAAGATGCAGCTGGAAGAACCAGTTACTTCAGGAAACTCAACATGGGAACAATAAGTTATTTTTAATTAATGTTCTTCAGTAACCTATTTCTTCTGCTACTTTTTCCAATATGTTTTATTAAAAAAAAAAATATGGAATTGTTCCCTAGATAGAATAGTCAGGTACCCACAATCTGACAATACCTATGCTTTAAGCAATAACTCCACCTCAAGTTAAAGGTAACACATTCCACTGTTCATTTGCTATTTTTAATAAAATACACAAAATAACGTCCTGATGGAAAACGCATTGCCTCTCTCTTGATTGTGTTTATTCAAATGGGTCTACACTGGGGTTCAGTTTACACTCAACACTGTAGCTTTAAAGATTTATTTTTCTTAGTGAAATTATTTGAAATGGAGATGCATTGAACATCTCACAGTTTCATTTAAATGGATTTTATGTTGTATATACTCCACATAAATCACTCACTGAGGTAAGTTGCATTTTACTTTTCATTACATAAGGTTAACTGCTTTTGATTATTCTGTCATTGACTGTGTGGTCTGCCCTATCCTTGAAATTAAGCAGACCAACTCTAAACATCATCCATGCACTACTTTGAAAAATCTACAGTAACAGAGACTGTAATTGTGTCTAGCTTAATAAAAGTCAGTCCCCTAGTTTTGAATTTATATATGTATACATTCTCTGAGTAGAACTACACTATAGGCTATATATATATATATATATATATATATATATATATATAGTATCAAGTGCAAAACTGTAACAACTTTTAAAGGTTATAACATTAAAGGTTACACAGCATGTTGTATACATTTTAGCAAACACTCTTGCCAAATATTAAACTCAATATTCCACACACATCCTCCTGTTACTGTGTATGTGACTTTTGAAATCTATGCTCTAGACTAATTACATTGTTGTAGGCTATTTGTAACCATACAATCAACATCTTCATAATTTGTCAATTCTTTTCTCAAGTCAGTTTATTTTGTTCACATTGTGAACAAACAAAAGAAACAATGGAAAACAAAAACACAAAAACATATTTTAATAAATGTATTAAATCTTACACTGCTATTATAACAATAGTGGAAGCCTAGGCAGATTGTAACATCAATAAACCAATTCAAACTATGAATTGTAATAATTAAAAGGTGTATTTGTATTGAATCATACAAAACAAATAATTCAAATCATATAAACAAAAACCTTAGCTAATTTTATATTGAGTTTATGTCCATATACTGTAGTTAACATTGCATTTATGTAAAAATACTGGGCTGAATTAATCATTAAACTTCTCTCAAGTACTGTACCTGTACTGTACTATATAAGAGTATAGTTTGTAACATCTATGTGGAAGGATATTTATTTATTAACAAGCATGAACGGAAACTATTTGTATCTAAACCCCTCCACCTGAGACAATATAGTGATAAAACGTACAACTGCAGTTTAGTTATTGCTTAATCATTTGACCATTTTGAATACTACATAAGTCATATAATACACACATGAATACATGTGTTTTATAGTAATAATTAATTGTTCTTTGTGACGTGATTTTCAATCTTCATTCATCCCCCCATGCTAAAACAACATTATAGACAGCAGAATCTGAATTGAAACGTTTTTCTTATAAGAAGAATGTGAAAAGGTGTAATTCCAAAAACTCCATTCAAGCTGATTAGAGTCTAGATTGGGCTCCGGGATGCAGTATTACTCTGTTACAAGACTAAAAGTGAACTGCACGGAGTTCTTTAACATTGATGAGCTTTAGGAGTCATATCGTGCTAACTATGTTGACAGACTGATCACCGGATCAGATTTACATGCCATTGATGAACTCACATTGAACAGTGTTTATAATAATATACTACACATATCTGTGCCACACTGAATTCTATACCTCAATAGACGTGTCTCATTCACAGGTTAGACATTACAATAATAACGAATGTAAATAACTTATTTACGGTTATTATGTTTTTAAAAATAGTAGCTGCAGCTCGCCTTCCATTCTCGCGCTCGCTCTGCACAGCGTCAAGGTTCCCGCGCTGATGACGTGTGATTCGCTGCGCGAACAAGGTGCGCGGCGGTATGCAAATATAGATTGACAGACAGGAAGGACATCCTATCATTACATTCGGACAGAATGCAATGATTGGTCGATCCTTTTTTAGTCCTGTCCCTTCCACAGAAGATATATATATATATATATATATATATATATATATATATATATATATATATATATATATTTTACATTTAGACCACTTAAATTATTGATTGCTATCAGGATGTGAAGAGACTTTCAACCAGTATAACAAAAAAAAAATCTGTAAAAGATTGCATAACCTACATTTAATTTATTAAAGCATAATAGTTATTTTTTAGAATATAATTGTCCACATATTCAGATTATGATAAACAGGATGCAAAACTTGATAACTTGCATGATATTTGAGTACCTCAATACATATCTTTAAAGTATGCTAAGGTAATCCGTTTTAATAGAAAGAAAATATTTGTAAAATTAAAAACATTTTGTATGTCATACATTAAGCATGACAAAGGGATTTGTATTGCCATAAATGCAAATTACAAAATTACTGTACACATTTACGACAGTTTATCTTATCTAGAATTTAATTAGCATTTTTGAAAATATTTCCAATACGTTTACGGTAAAGAAGATACATTAAATTAATTATTTTTGGATCTCTGGAAGAAGCATTTTAAATATTCGAGAGGATTATTTAATTTTTTTATTTGAAATATTTGGTCAGATTAATTTCAGATTCAGGCAGCGTTACTTATGTAATAGATAAACTGACACATCAAATTGCCCTTTTCCTATATATATATCAAAAAAACTTTAAAGGCACTAGTTATAATGCAACAGTGCATGTTTTAATACCAAACATTTGTGTAAATATGTGCAGTGTTATACAAAAACATAAACCAAATAAACATTTGTATAATATTTCTACTTTTCTTTAATTGTTATCTCTTGACATTAAGCAACGTAAAAGTATGCAGTATTTATATAAAAATTAAATATTAACATTAGAGGCATTATACTGAAGTAAAAAATAAATACAAATAATTACATAAATATACAAAAAATCCACAACACTGAAACAATTCAGCTAATACTGCAATTGTATTTAAATTATGAATCTTAAAATGTTGCTTCAGTTACACAACATTAATGACCAAAAATTAACAAACATTCAAAGTGATTGGTTTGTCACTCCAGAAAGTTAGTTAATCATTGTAACCAGCCTCATGCCCGCATGGAAGAGAGGAGGGCAATATTACATGACAATGAGGTAGACACAAATGACTGGCTTAGAGACTGATTATCAAAGATAAAACAATGTGTCCCTTGTTGCTGTAGCTTTTGGAAGTCTGTAAAATGTTGTTACAATATTCTATTGAAGTTTAAATAGACATGGTATTGACAGATAAAATATAATTTGACTGAACAAAAGTCTTCACATCGTGTTTACTAATTCAATGACAGTTTAAAAAAATGCATCTTAAATTGAACATTTGTCACCTTGAATGGTAGCTAAATACATGAAAAAACTAAAAAGAAAATAAACATCAGAAGATGAATAAAAGCAGTCGATATGTTTTCCAAAATGTGGAATTTTACATACTAAAAACATATGTAGCACCCATGTGTGTGACCTTAAATATAATAATAAATCATAAAGGTATATAGATTTCTCCCTTGTAGTGAAGAAGCACCATTAAAATAATATAAATGAATGGCTAGTTAATGTTTTTTCTTTTCAAGTGAGGTATGGCAAAGCACATTTTCACATGTGGATTGAGTTACTTTGGTTATACCCACAGAAATGAGATACACATGAATATCGAAATACTTAAAATGCTATTCATATATAACACCTTCTGAGTAAAGTGCTTTATAATACAATATGCCGTTGTTTTCATGATTGTTCAACACTGTTACATGAGTGGTGCCCTGAACAAAACACTTGACAACACAAAACTACAATGTAACCTGCCATTCCTTCATCAAACCATCAAAACCAAATGGTAAAACATAAAAACCTGTACACACTCCTGCACATTACATTTGAAGTTATCAAGGTTTTCCAGTATACCTACATTATAAGGATGTAAACATCTCTGGAGAAATCTAGCAAAGTCACCTACTTCAAATATTGTTAGCACCAAATGTTCTAGAAGGAAAACACTATCTCAACTTGAAATACAACAGAGGACTATTGAATGCATACATTCTCAAATGTATTTCAAGTATGTGTATTAATCTATTGAAAAAGTAATGGCATTGACATTTTACAGACTGTGAATTCCTCTCTCAGTGTTTTCTGTGTTAACAAAACATCCTCCTGACATACAATTAACATTTTTCTTATCAATATGTTAAGCCTACAGAAAATAGACATTATAGATAAAACATCATTGCAGAGGAACTGCAAGGTTAATTTTCATATAATATGCTACATACACCAGAACAGAAAATGCTTAAGTAATAAATTATTTTTCAAAAACCTAAAATGTTTATTTGATTTTGAAATATATTACTAATCCTGAATAAGAAGAGAACATTAATACCAGTAACAGGACATTTTGCATAGTGTCATAGCTGTTCTCTTTCAGTTTGAGAACACTACCCAAAGGGGGGCGGGTTAAGCCTGTTTCCAGTGTACCTCATACAAAACCTTTTTCTATCAAAACTGCCTATAGGCCCGTGTGTGTGTCACTCAAACAGACCCTTCCTGTTTCCTGTTTGTATAACTTGTGATGCACGAACCAGAACTTTGTCATTTCGCCAGGAAGACCTCAGGTTGTATGCAAAGTCTCTCCTGCCTAATTTATTAATTGTATTAGTTAAAAAGCTTTTCTACACCCAAGCTTTTTCTATTGTGGTATATACATTTCTCCTTCGGATAGCTATATTTGTATATATTGTAACTGGCTAGAGACTGCCGCAAACTGTACTGTAAATGTCCAGTGCTGGACATACCCCCCACACTATATATATACTGTAATTATGTGTATATTATTAATAAATAATACGCCGTGCCGGCCACACCTCAGTTGCTGGGTCTCTGGTTTTACATATATGTATATATATAGTATCACTAGACTGTGCTGTGGCCTGTTTTCCCCTTCATAATTTTCTCCACAGTACAGGGACAGAAACAGCATCTGTAACATCCACGGCATTACACGGCCTGCGGCTCACCAGTCTGCCATGAAGACTGCGTGAGGGGCTCCTCCGCTGGCTTGCCTTGCACTACAGCCTGCGGTTTCACCTGTAGATCTTGTTCTGCTACTTCTGGATGTGGCCTGAGTGAGTGTCTGGCCCCGTGGCTGCAGTGTGCTATTCACACTCGGTGCCCTCTAGCACCACAGACAGTGCAGCGCTTCCCGGTGCATTGGTGCGACTAGGCCTGTAAAGCCCGCATGGCACTATGTTTTCCTGCACAGCTGCCCGATGCACAGATTACAGCACTTTTGTACGGTGCATCTCGGTGGTGTTCGGTGCCTCCCATGTCGGTGCTTCGGCGCTACTTGGTGCTTTGGTGCAGTACAGTTGCAGTGGTGAGCTTGTGTTGCCGGGTGGAGTGAGCTTTACAGTGACTTGAGCTCTGCTAGGCGCTCTACATCCTGTGTGGGGAATCTCAGTGGTTGGCGTGCCGTTTAGTCCCCACAATGGCAGGTGCCACATCCGGTATGCTAGCGTTCCTGCAAGCTTCCACAGCACACACCGCAACGAAGGAGCCACTGCTCCCTGCCCCCAGAGGGTGGCCATGCCTCCTGCTCCATCTGCCTTGGACCTGACCAGATGCGTAGAGTGCTGGAGGACCTGTAAGTGTTGCCTCAGGGCAGGCTTCCTTACCAGTCTGCTGCCCTCCTCCCTTGCGACAGTTTGGTGATACAGTAACCCCTCCTCCTTTGGGTAGTGTTCTTGAACTGAAAGATAACCACAGGTTGTGTATGCAACCCCGGTTATCTGAAAAAGAGAACACTACCCAAAGGTTGCATGGAAGTTCAGACTAAGAGGAAGGTCAGGTTTGTGCATCACCATTTATACAGACAGGAAGGAGCTGTTTGAGTGACACATGCATGGGCCTATAGGCAGCTTTGACAGAAAAATGTTTCGTATGAGGTACCATGGAAAATGGCTTAACCCCTCCCCCTCTGGTTTGTGTCCTCTTTTTCAGATAACAGGGGGTTGCTTACACAACCTATAATTTTTGGTTTTGGTTTCATAAATAGGCACGTTTATGTTAAAGACCTCTTTTCTAGTATGTTCCCAGTCTATTATTGTTCTAAATGTACAACTTGACAGATTGCACATGTTTCTTAACTTCAATCATCAATAGCATGCACAGGGAAGACACAGTTATCCTAGCACGAGTGCTATTCTCCCCTTGACTTTTTTTCTTTTTTCCTCTTTAAACTGGGGTACAGATAAGCTCCATATACTAAAAGGTTAAAAAATACAAATATTTATGATCGTACCAAACTCCAAGGATTGGCGTTCCAGTGAGGATCTGAAGAACAAGCTTGTGTATTGCACTGCTCTCGATCTGGAGGTTTGTCAAGAATTTCACAGCTCAGATCATTAAAACGTTCCCCATTGGGCCTCTGACACACAACCAGCCTGGTCTTTATTCCACCGCCACAGGGCTTCGTACACTGAAGAGAAGAACACAGGATTTGTCAATAAACAAGGCACAGTTCAGTAATGTAGTCTATCTAACTTCTACCTATTTGTTAGCCCCACCCCCTCTCTAGGCCCTCTACTGTCTGAAAGAGAACTATGTGTGGTATGACATAGCCTGATTGCAAAACAGTGGATAAAGTGACACAAATAACAACATGTTTGATGCCATTTAATATACATACATACCTGTATATATGCTATAGAATAAACAAAGCAAGTAAACATATTAATGCACATAAAATCTATTTATGTTATAAACTATGCATGTTGGATTATTCGGTGCTTTATTTTTTATGTATACTTATCTCAATTAGGGAGCCAAACAGAGCCCAGGTCACATTTAACCTTATATATAATGTTATATTATGTTAAGGTCTACATGCAGCACTTTCAAATCTTTAAAATTAGGTAAATGATACCTTTGCATCCTTTTAATTTCAAAACTGGGTTGAATTTAAAATCAAGATTCAACTGTATACATATATACAACATTCTAATTGTAAGGACAGAATTAAATCATAACTCAAAATATAAATATAAACATATGATAAACAAGAAAATGTACCTCTCCCCAGTTACCATAAGCCCACTGAGGACAGGGTCCAGATTCACAAGATCGCTGCTCAATGGGTTTTGTCCTCTCATCACAGTTATTAGCTGCATATCCATTCTCATCTTGACAAACAACTACCCGTCTCTGGAATCCCCCAGCACAAGTACTTGAACACTGTCATAACAAACACCAGAAAATGAGAGCAGTACATGGACAATTTCAGCACTATATTCAAACAGCACATTCATGTACACAGATCAGCTCCTTACTATAAATGAATATGGGCTGCAGTTGTGTCTTAAACAAACACTAAAAAATAGTTGAAAGATTTTTCTTTTCTTTTGTTTTCACGCTTTTCAAAGGAATTCAAAGTAAATGCTTTTACCAAAGGGTAAACATCAAAAATAAGTTAGAATTATCAGCAACCTGGAAACACAGCTTAATGTCCAATGTACAACTAGGGAAATTGTTAATATTATGTTCACTTCTAGAAAACTAAGAATATGGTTAGGACTTCACCAGACACATTTTGTAGGGGGATTGCCAAAATCAAAGGGTGTGTTAGCAGGAATATGGACTTTTAAATTCAACAAATTTAATTGTGAGCACAATTACTAATTTGACTGACAAAAATAAGAAAATTAGATCCACTAGCTTGTATTCCTTGACGAATTATTAAACACAGCTAACTAGAGTACTAAAAATGCCCACTTCCCAGTGATAAGTAAGTAAAAACGATATGACATTAGAGACCAATTAGCCTTGTGTATACGACGTATAAGATTATAAATCAATAATCAGGGCTAAATTTGATGTTCATCTGTACAGTAAAAATAGTATCAGAAACAGTCAGCATGGGTCCAAAAAAGGTTGATGTTGATTGACCAAGCTCCATGGCGTCTTTGAAGAAGTTAGTACAAGAATGGATACTAACAGGGCATATGACATAATCAATTTGGATTTTCAAAAAGCCTTTGTCAAATTGCACAATGAAAGATTAGTCCTAAAGCTCAAATCAGTGGGATACCGAGGTAGTACATGCATGTAGATGTATAATAGAGAAAGAGAGAGTCCTTGCAAGGGAGAAATCACAAACAGGGATACTTTAATAGGAGGGTGCTCTAGACCTACTCATGGGGACTTATCTACTAACTGTATGCCACCTAGATAAGGAAAACAATGAAGAAAAGTTACTGATAATGTAGTGATCGTGTATTTTTTAATTGTTCTTAATTTTCTTTGGAAGTCAAGACACAATCATGACATTTTCATATCATCATTGTAAACTTGTGTTGTATTAATGTATAATAACACTATAATAACAACTATATTTGTATATTGCAATGTAAAATCCTTGGCAGAAAAGAGGAGATTTAGTACAAAATATATGCCATGGACCTGCATTTAATATAAGGTTTGAGTTAAGACTGAACTGCCAGTCAGCAACACTTGAAGCTTAAATGGACATAAAACAATCCAATGAGGTATGTATACATGTTATTCACTACTGGTATTGTTACTGTAAACCTTTAAACGACACTGTTAGTCTTGGAAACATGAGTAGAGATAGATATGGACAGTGCTGGAGTTACAAACAGGTAGACATGTACTCACGGCCCCCCAGGGTCCTGTTCTCCACTGGTGAGATCCATGTGTCTGCCCCCGGCCGGCGTTACGGATGGAATTCCCTGGTGAAGGCACCTTTATTCGCAAATCTACATTCGAGGGAAACCTCCCGTGATCAGTGGAGCGTGAGGGACACTGGGACATGGCACAGTCCTGTTCGGTTGCTGGACGATCATCTGGATCACATTCGCTGACGTCAACAACCTGCTCGCTGAAATTCACACACACCACCTGCCTGGTGGCTTTCCCCTGACCACAAGTCACCGAGCACTGAAAAAACACACCGGCAAAGGAGAAGGAAAAATATTCAGATAGACACTTGCAGAATTCCTGTGGAATAAAAGTTGTTAATTTCGTTCTTCCAATGGTGAAAAACATATTTTAGATGGGATCAATGTTTTGGTTGTTAGGTAAAGCATTTTTGAAAATGATACAGACAGTAATGCTGTGATGATGATAATAATAATAATAATAATAATAATAATAATAATAATAATAAACAATAAACATTCACATACATATTCAAGATTTACTTTAAATCAAAACAGTAATGGAACAAAATAGAGGAAGAACTGAAATATGTAATGCTTTTAATTTAAATAAATGCTAGAAAAACAGAATGTAGTGAAAAGAAACTAGAGGAAATTAGGAAATAATCTTTGGAGAATCATTGAATTTGATATCAATCCATGATTTAGAGGCCACATAATTAGAACCTATTCATTACACTTACATTTTGTAGGGATTTACTCCAGTGAGTGAACAGATTAATAGGTAATGGAATACATTAAGGAGATGGTAGTTACTAAATTAAATATTCAATACTGGAAACAGCCCTTGACTATCCTATTGTTTTGTCATTATGGGTACTGCTACATTGAAAATGACTATCCTACAGGTAAACAAAAATGACTGAACTTTCCACACTTTCCAATGATAAACCCAAGCCTGGTTCAACTGGATTTTCACTTTCAGAGCCGTTTCTAGGCATAAGCGACATAAGCGACCGCTTAGGGCCCCCAGCCGCTAGGGGGCCGCCTAGCAAAAGCTAATAATTAATAAATTGAATATATTTTAAATTATTTTCTATAATTGATCACAGTGATCTTTTTTCAGATTGGATTTTATGTTTGATCATGGAATCAAACATAAGTTTTGCTCTAGAAACCTATCATCAATCTGGTTTTGGTACGCACTGGGTGTAGTAGAAAAAAAGAAATATATAGGATTACGACACAATCAAATTATAATGGCAGAAACAAGACCAAGAATGCACCAACCTGGTGCACAAAAGGGTAAAAATAAACTGAAGGAAAAACGAGCACAAGAGAAAGGTATTGTAATGATTTTTGATTATGCTTCATTTTTATTGCTATACAGAAGCTAGCTTGCATACTAACTGTTTCAATGATGATGACATTTATGTGTAGCTATACCTATCTGTTTTTTCTCGTTACTTTAAGTGGACAGTCCAAGTTCACCTTACCTGCCACCAAATAGCGTTTCATTATAACATGGTGGCTGTGTATTTGCATCTGTAGCGAGTTATACCTTGAAGAGGTTTGTTCTTTTTCTTCTTTTTTCTGCCTCAGTAAAAGTCTATGCTATAACACTGCAACCTAGTTCCGCAGCATCAATTATCAAGTTAGCTAATTAGCTATTAAGTTAAAATCAGCAAATGGGATTTGACAATTGTAGCTTGGTCTAGGTCAAACTGTGCATTGCACCTTCCAAGGGGGGTGCAGGAGTGTGTCAAGGAAGGCTCGAGCTAGTTACAATTAAAAAGAAAGTGTAGAAAATGTATATATATATATGTTAAACATTATATTCTAAAACAATAAATAAATAAATAAATAAATACGCTTTTGCTTAAAGTTCTTCTGTTCCGAAGCAACAATGACAGTTTTGTACAGTGTCCTGGGGTACCCTGAAAGGCGCTCCTAAATGAATTATAATTTTACGTTATTATATAAGTATATAAGTAAATTCAGCAGCGTGCTTTGAGAGAACCTGTGAGAAAATGATCATTTTGTGAGAAAGGGAGAAAAGTGTCTAATACAAGCTGAAGTGAGGGCAGCAGGGGAGGTGCCAGCAAACGCAAAAGTCGAAAACTGGACTTTACATGGAGTGGCTTCTCAGCATTAACTGCAATTCAAAGAAAATATCGCCCCCTGCTTTCTTTGGAAGATGACTTATGTGTCTGTGTCTAAATTGCAACCCCGAATCCCATTACTATGGGCATTGAGGAAACAAACACACCCCTCCCACTGATTAGGTAGGAATAATGAATATTATATGGAATAAATCTTGAATTGGTTTGTGTCATGTATCTTAAATGGTTGTACATTTTTAGTTTAGCTGTTTCCATTTCTACTGTTTTTGATCTCAAAATGTAAAGCCTGCTTCTGCAACTCATATTGTATTGATCAAATTCCTACTTTTTTATTAATGATTTTGCAACATAGGCACAGTAATTTTTTGTCATTGCTCAGAGTGGCTCATTTTGATAAAGGTTGAGAACCGCTGGTCTAGATAGACTGATTTAAACCTGCAAAGTGTGTAATAAATATCAATCAGGACCTTTGTTAACTGACAGGCTTCAGACTACACATGATGCACACGTGCTGCTGACTATGATTGAGCCTGGGGCAAGAATCCGTAAACCACTAAACATATGTCATTGTAAAAAATGGGATCAGGAAAAAAAGTGAAGGGGGCCCCCCCAAATCATATCCTGCCCCAAAAGGCTAGAAACGTCCCTGTTCATATTGCTAAGTAAAATACTTGGTACAAGACAAGAATACCCTGGTCATGATTCAGCACAAGCTGTAGGCCATTAACCCAAATGCAATATACAAATTTGTAAAATTGACTGCATAGTCTCTCAAACTGTACAACTGTGAGCTGATAATTGTGGAATGGTTGTGAAGGGGAGAGATCGATGGAAGACGATGAAATTTTGTTGACTTATTTTGCCTGATAAATTGCTTAATGTCTTTGTTATTTTTCACACTAAGCATTTTGTTCCCTGTTTAATTTTAATGAAGCCCTTGAGTAAAACTGAAAGCTGCAATTCTCATCTGGGTTGGTTTGTGGCCTCTAAATACATGGCTTCCTGCTTTATTTAAGTCTGCATTAAGTTCACTGAGTAACTTTGACAGAACTAAAACCGAAAGTCTCTCCCACAACCCCCGCCCCACACCCTATAGCAGATTGCTTCAATCTGTGAGCACAAAATCTAATTCTCTCTGGTTATGTAATTCTGATGTAAAACATGTGTAAATTAAGTCTATACCTTAACATTTTCACTAATTTAAAAAATCCAAGGGCAGTTCTGCTCCTAGAACTATTTATCAATACATACATTCATAAACAAACAAACAAACAAACAAATTAATTAATTAAATGAAAAATGCTTTGTGAAAGACACTGATTCTACACAGTAACATTTAAGAAGCAGGTGTATTTAGGCAAAGAACTTACTAAATATACCTTGATTTTGCAATCACCTAATCTTTAAAGCCAATATTTATTAACTGCTTCTTACCAAAGTCCACTCCAGTACTTTCCACTGTCCACAAGATATAACAGAGCACACTTCTCGTGCAGGTGGTTTGGGAAGGTGAGAGCAAGCAGACTCCTCAGCAACACCGCCTTGATTGTCCCTGCAGCTGACATAGCGCATTCTGGTGCCTTTACCACATGTTGCACTGCACTGTACAAGAAAAATAATAATTTTGTGCACAGACATGTTACCTTCCATATAAGTACTTGACAAAATATAATCAATGTAGTTTGCTCTTAATACATTTAAAACCTATATTTATTTATTTTACCTGGGTCCAGGATCCAAAACGCCACTGGGTTCTGTGACCAGCGTGAGTTGGTACTTTAGTCTCTGGAACAGCGGGATGCATAACAGGACAGGCTGTTATTTCGCAATCCTATAGGAGACAAAGCATAAATGGTCATTTATCAAAAGCACTGGAGCAGGAATCAACACACACAACCTGTGAATGTGAAAAAGTAAAATGAGAGGATGGAGTAATAGAGTAAGGTTGCACAGCTAATCCATTGTAAGAGTTTGATTATTTCTCGCCTGTCTAATCTGCCCTGTACACTGCTGCTAATGGTATCCTTGACTGGCATCTTTGCATTGAAATTACTTTTTTTTGCATTGACCTCAGCAGACAGCAAGGTTGTTAACCATGAACCACTGACTCATGGACAGGAATGTATGCTGTAGTTAAATTGACATTTTGTCACGATTCTCAAAGAAATGTTTCATTACATTTGGTTTTCAACACTCATTTTAAAACCTGCAAAACAGTAGTATAGAGTGGCCTTCAGCAGCTTTAACAGATTTTTTTTTTGGTCGTGATTCAGGTGTACTACGCTCGCAACATAAAGTCCATTATAGCTGGTTCCAACTGTGTGACAAGGAAATAATTTACCCAGGACAGCACTGCAGCAGAATTCATTGCTTGTACCCAGCTTCACGGATGAATGCCTGGAATCACACAGTGAAGTGACTTGTTCAAGGTCAGAGAGCCATTGGCTGAGTTAAGAATTAAAACCATGGCCTCTTAGAACCCATTTCCAAGCGTTTATTACTTTACTCACATAGTATTAGTGTTGAACGGCTGAATGTGTTTAAGACAAAATAAACTGTATCCTTATAAAGATTGAAAACAAATGTTTTACAGGTCTAATAACTGTACTATTTACTGCACTGAACAACAGAGTTACAACCATTATAGAAGCACACACATGTGTCTTATTTTCTTGCAACTGTTAGTGTTACAATTCACCCCCCACCCCCTGGCATTTTATTTAAATAGTTTTTTTAATATATGTTATAGCAACTTGTCAACAGAATACCTCGGAATAATTTAATATGAAACAGTTATTGTGTATCTGGAATCCTGGCCTTGTAGGAAAGAAACATTCTTGCGTATAATACTCCTAGCCAAGTGCTTCGGATTCCCCTGTATGTTTCAACTTTCATGTTGCTTACTGGTACAAATTCCACAACACCTGGAGCTGGAGTACACCCCTTTAATGTTGCCTCCTCCGTGTTTCTTGGAGCTCCAGACACTCCTCTTTAAATTCTTTAAATGGATTTCTCCAAACCCTCATTCTCCACACTGAGTCAAGCAAAAAAACTCAGCTTCCCAAATTACTTTGAAGAAACAAGCTTATAGGGTATTCACTGGAAAAAGACAAATGTTCGTCTTCTAAACTACTACTTTGATGGTGACATTTTGTGCAGAGACCAAACCACCGAGTCCCCTGCCTTTCATTGTGTTCCCCGCTTCTGCGCTGGCAACAAGCATAACACCACATTGTTCAATCGGCTTAAAAGTTAAGATTTCAACATCTCTTTATAACTCTGTAATACTATACTATAATTGTTCTTTGGCAAGCTAGCTACATCTATACAAATGAATTGAATAGCTTGGCTTTGAAACATTAGACTCAAAAGATTATAAAATCAGTACTTTTATGTATAAATGTCAGTTTTACATTTTCATTTTACTACAGCAAAGCATGTAATAGTCATCCTCTGGTCACTCTAGTAAATTCCTGCTTTCACCAAATTAATATAAAACTGGCTGCTGACATGCAACTCAATATAATCTCCACATGCCCTCAATGGCTATCTGCTCAGTAGGGGATGCTCTGGGGGAAGTGAGCCAATGTACTAATAATATATAGCAATGTGAAAACAAACATGGCTCTTTTCAAGTTTACAATATATTATTGTTCAGGTAGTTCAGTGTTTAAAGAAAATAAACAATTTTACCTAACTTCCCTTTAGTCACAATTGTTTCCATTTAAATATAATTTTATTATTAAATCTGCAAAAAATATAAAAACTACCCTAAACAAAAATAGTAGGTATTGGAATATAAAAGTTAGGGCAACACTCCTATGAAGTTAAAATATAATTAGACTTTGAAAAGTGGTAAAGGTGCAACAATGAGAAATACAATGGTAGGAAAATGCATAGAATTTTAATGAAAAAAAAGTCTAACCTGAGTATCAGTTGGCCTGGTAGCTGCATTACATTCAGTATCGTCCATCACAGACCCATAAGATCCCACAACACATTTGACTGCCCTCATTTGATAGCCCTGACCACATGTGGTGGTACACTGGAAACAGAATAACAGTTTAAGGAATATATTCAAGTCAGCATGAGAATTATTAAACTGATGATATCATTTCAGGAAGCCCATATCCCATTTAGACGTACCCATGCAAGGTTTAATATATAAGGGCCAAGAAGTCCACAGCATTTCAAGTCATTTGTCTCCCTGGAAAGGCATAAGTACATACTGCTTTCTTCTACTTCACTGACTTGACTGAAATGAGGTCAAACCTGCATGGCACCGGTTCAGCTGAAATTGCGCACGGTTCATTTAATGCCTTCAAATATACATTTAACATGATTGCCTATTCCATGGTATGTGAATACATAAGCTCTGTCACACTTTTGTGCTTATTGGAAGTTTGCGCACTTTTGGTTTATTTTGATGTCTAACCAAAATGTTCATTTTTAGACATTGAGCATTCACTTTCTTGGGAGAAAAATCTAATACAAAGGCATATGGAATGTTAAATAAAACTTAAACATTCACAAATCTGTCTAACCTATGTCTTTATCTATCTATCTGATTAAATAAAGTCTTTCTTTTCTATAATGCAACAAAATATTTCCTCTGGGCTGACTTATATCCATGGAAAAAGTTTGATTTATCACAGATTGAGGGCCAAATTTTGATCAAAGAGCAAGGCACTCAAGGCAGGGTTAGCGTACTAGCTAGCAGTATCTTGATGTTCAAACATAGGCCATAATTTGTTCTGCATTGCTTTGTGCAGGGTTAATGCACCTAGTACTGGCAACAGGGATTGGCATTAATTTTGAGGCAAGGAGGTGTCATTAGCATGTCCTTGTGAAGTGATTTCGATGATGTTGCAAAAACTGTTAGCGTCTTGTGTATGCATTTAAAAAGAGGATTTTTCTCAGCACAATCATTGGGGCAAATAACTGCAGAGTATCAACATCTGAGTCTTACACAAAACGGGAAGAAACTATCAGAATTAATGCTTTTGTAGTTGTATACAGAAAAGAGTTGGCATTCAAATTAAATGTCCATAATAAAGAAATGGTGCCAAAGAGAAAAATAAAGTTGGTAAAATGGCTAGATTTGAGGTTACATTGTGTATAGAATGTTATACTTGCACAGTATTGTAGTTTATATCTCAATGATTACTGTAACCTTTTCATTTACAAACTCCATATATTTTATTGTACTTGTTCTTGTACTTTACTTCAGCTGTAAAGACACTGAATTAATTAATTAATATTACTTTAAGGAAACAACTCATTTTCATAGGGAAATAATATGATAATCCAAATCCAATTAACTTAAATATATTCTGTAGGCATTTGGCAATTGGCTGTCATGGATGCAATACATATTATGACTGTGGCTTTGGTTAAACAAACAGCAATTTATCAGTTTTCTCCTGTTTGATTAAAACATATCTGAGCACTGATTTTACCAGGAATTTTACCAAAATCCTTCTTTAGGAACAGACCACTCACATCAACATTGTGGAAGTGACTTTGTGCATTGCCTTTGCCCTTGCACTGATCTTTAACATTTGAGTCCTACATGTCTACTTAAATCTTAGGATTACATTTTAACACCTAGAGAAGAGAGGTGGATGGTAAAGCTGACCTGGCCCCATGGTCCGACTTGCCACGATGCACACTCCTGCTGTTGGCATGTCTGTACTGATTCAGGTTTGGAAGAATCACAAAATCTGTCATCAAGTCTGTCCTCCCCAAACTGACACCATGTCTGACGATGTTTGTATCCTTTACCACAGGTCACCAGGCACTGGAAACATAAATACACATTGCATAAGGACTTTTTATATTCAACTGGATGTAAAATATAGCACATCCCATCTTACAATTTTATGGAGACTATTGTTCATATAATCATATCAAAAAAAATATCAAATGCATTAATAGAATGTATTACATACCATAGATCACAAAGTTTCTCCTATATAACTCTCACAGCTAGTGATACTGAATAATTAATGTAAGTAATATGTACAATTATTAGACTTCACTTACTTCTGACCATTCCCCGGTTTTCCATTGTGGGCACAGGAATTCATTGCATGCCTGGACAGTCAGTTTATCCCGCTGACTGCACTTGCTTTCGTCGTGACCCGTCTCTGTAGATTTACCACACAGGGCTCTTCTGTGTCTCGTACCACCGCCACAACTTTTGGAGCACTTAAAACAAATGGAAACAGCCAGGCTTTAGCAACATCTAACATGTTTGCTGTAGACTCATCCCTCACAGATACCTTATTGCTTCTATTCAACTTGAACCAAGTTAAAAAATAAAGATAAAGATAAGATAAGATAAAAAAACATGTTTGTTTCAAGAAGTGACTTACTTCTGTCCAAGGGGCATATTCCCAGCCTCCCGGATTACAATCTCCGTGGCACACCTCTTTGTCATCTGGTTTGCGTTGATTGCTACAGTACCGGTCATCAACTTTCTCCGTTTTGCCCTCTGACCGCATATGCTTGGCACAATAAATTTCTAGAGTCCTGTAGCCCAGACCACATTGTACTGTGCACTCACTTTTCCTTGCTATGTGCCACCTGTTGCAGGGCATGAAACAAAGGTTTAAATAATAAATGTCAAGCATCAAGGTAGTATAGTGAAAAATGGTTCAACAATATCTGACAGATGTGGTTTGACTGAGGTACTGTAACGTTTCTTACATTCTTTCCACAGGAAATTAACAACTCATGCAGTAACACGTGCACAGGTAGACAGAGCACAGTAAACTGATCAATCTGCAAAAATCTTTTTCGTTCTGAATCAAGAGAAGCTATTTTGATTAGGAACTTGTTGGTGAAGTTCCCTGTTTTGTATTTCTCCGCAAGAGGGAAATCAATGTACCAATATTATCTATGTAAGCGATATTCTCACCTGAGTTCACATTCTGTATTGCATGGCTCAGTTATCACCGATGGCCGTGGAGAACCGTGACATCTTTGATCAGAAACAACCACACGGTCAGACTCTCTGTTGCAGATAACTTTTCTCTTGCGCTCCCCTGTTCAAAACACATCAAAATAATTATCTTTAATAAATGTACTAATATTTTAGATTTTCATTTTCATGTTTAAATAGGCAATTAATTGTATGTCATACACACAGTCCAATACACAAATACAATCAATTTCCCTCCACAAGGGCATAGCCAGTGAAAGTTCTTGCAAATACATTCCTCTAGTTTTTCTTCTGTCAATTTTGTTACAATTGTTTTTTGTTGATAACATTTTACAAAGATGACAGATGAAGCTTGATAAGATACACATAATTAGTTTTTCTCTAACACACTTAATTACACATTCTACAGCCCCACCCTCAAGTATCTATTAGACAAAGCTTGTCTGCCGATAACTAATATTAATTTTCCCCTAATCTTTGGAAATTCTGTGATAGCAGGGGATAAACATCAGTTCTCTAGTAAGTATCTTTTTTGCAGATGTAAAGTAATGTTTAGTTTAATTTCTCTATTGTAAAACATCTTGCTGCTCACAATACAGAGAAAAGCACAGTGTGGTGCAAAAAACCTTGAACAATTGGGCTCAGTACATTTTTCTGT